>NC_063193.1:20905491-21000491 GCF_017589495.1 Alosa alosa | reverse complement strand
CAGGGCGGCGCCGTGCGCGTCTTTGCCCACAAGGTGTACCTTGCCACCTCCTGCTCCAAGTTCAACGACCTCTTCACCATGAGCCTGTGCGGAGGAGGAGCAGCAGCAGGAGGAGGAGACAGTGTGGAGAGCGAGGGAGGAGAGGAGCAGATGGAGGGAGGAGGAGGAGGAGGAGAAGGAGAGGAGGAAGAGCAAAGCAGACGTGGAGCCAAAGAGCAGGCCGGCCGCACCAAGAGCCTGGACATTGATAAGGACGGGGGGGTGGGCGATGGGGGCGCGCGGGGCGCCTGGCGTCCACTCCTGCTCCAGCAGGGCTCGCTCAGGACTTCCCAGAGCGACAACGCGCTCCCCGCCCGGGGACAGGCTTCCACCTCGGGGGCCTTCGGGACCGGACGCGCTCTGATGGGCTGGGGCAGGGGCTTCCTGGGCGTCTGTCTGGAGCACGTGGACGACCCGATGACTGGACGGCCGCGACTCATGACCGTCGTCTCCATGGACAGCCTCATTCAGGAGGGCCCCTTTCAGGTAAAGAGGCAGTGGCAACAGCTCATTTACTTTAATTGACCACTTGTACACCATGTTAATCACAGCCTGTGAGGAACCTGCCTTAACCCTTAAAGGAGTACCGTCACACCGGTGTGACGGGAATGTTGGGAAATTAACATTCTAAAGAATATCTGGGTTCATTGAATTCAACATAGAATTTTAGAACCTTCAATTGTTGTGGAACTTAGAATGTTCAAAAACCTACACCTTTAAGGGTTAAGGGACTCAAGGGTGTTTTGGTGAATGATGTCACATGGACATTTTCTCATTCAGTAACTTTAGTAGATTCACTTGTATTCACATACATTATTTATTTTTTTTTTTAACTTTCTGGCCCTTTTTGGATATGCTAAAATTAAACACAATTTCTTGAACTGTCCACTGTTCCGTAACGGTCATCATCACCACTCCCATCCCCACTCTGTTCGTCTCCCAGGCGGTGCTACAGTATTTATACACGGGCAACCTGGACGAGGGCCGGGGCGACCTGATGCAGGTGGCCACCATCGCCGAGCTGTTGGAGGTGTTCGACCTACGCATGATGGTGGCCAACGTGCTGAACCGCGAGAGCTTCATGAACCAGGAGATCACCAAGGCCTTCCACGTGCGGCGGGCCAACCGCATTAAGGAGTGCCTCAACAAAGGCACTTTCGCTGGTATGATTCAGCGACTTCCACCCCCCCCCCCCACCCCAGTCCCAGGTCAACCACAGTTTATAAACCATAGTGCACCTGCAGTGGTCCTCAGCATTGATGCATCCCAAATACTGCAAGCATATATTATTATTATATATGTCGCAGGTGCTATCATTTTAGATGTTCTGGACTAAAAATGGAAAATTTCAAGTTGTGAAATCGATTATATTGTATTAATTTCATAGCATGTGTACGTAATTGTCTGGTAGTATTTTTGGTGTATTGTGTTTTTGTCTCGTTCATGTTTCGTTCTATGTGAGCTTCTACCTTTCCATCCCATTGTTTGTGTGCTTTTTATGTTGCTTGTTTTGCATGTTTGTTAAGTGTTTTTCCTCACTCATCTATTCCCTGTGGCTCCTCTTCTCTAGCCAACTAGCCTCTCATTACTTTAGAGCAAAGCTGTTAGCTAACCGAAAAGTTCCTGCTAATTGCTAACCTCTATTATTATTATATGTTGATTATTCACTTCTTCCTGCTGTATTTTAATCATTATCCTTTGTTAGAGTCGGTTTTAGACACAAAATGGCTGCCAGCCTGTGGTGCTTTGTAACAAAGTGCGTGGCGCGGCTGTCTGGGCTCTGTCTGCTTTTCTGGAGCTCAGTAATTGCCGAGTTCTCCTCTGCTTCTCCTCTGCTGTCTATTTATAGTCCTGTCTTCCCTGTCAATTTATTCATGTGTCTGTCTGTGTATCTGTCTTCCCGTGTGTCTCTTTGTGTCTGTCTGTCTGTGTTGTCTGTCTGTCTCTTGTCTGTCTTGTTTGTCTGTCTTCCCCCTTCTGTAGCCCCCAACTCTGTGACACACGCCGAGATGTCTGCTCTTTTCCTCCTTCGGTTTCAGATGTGGTGTTTCGGCTGGACGACGGCTTCCTGCCGGCCCACAAGCCCCTGCTCATCTCCAGCTGCGACTGGATGGCGGCCATGTTCCGCGGCTCCTTCATGGAGAGCTACGTAGAGGAGGTATGCAGAAAACAAAACATAACAGTAAAACAAATATTAATACTAATGATGGTGACTATTAAAATGATAAATACTCACCTAATATCATTGCAATAGGGTCGAACTCAGTCGTGTACTGTATCCTTAACCAGTAGCTTTCTGAGCATCTCAATAAAAGCATGTGAAAAGAGTCAGTCTGGAGGATATGCAACACAGGAATGAGGTCAGTTCAAGATAAGTCTGCACCCGCCCCCCCCCGTGTGAACAGATGACAAGTAAAACCACAGGCCAGGTAGAGCGGAAGGAGCTAGGGACTGGGGATGGGGGTGGGGTGCTGTGGGCTGTGACCTACATAGACACTGCACTGAAGAGCTCTGCATACATATGCATGTGCTGGCCTCCTTCCCCAAAATAAGACAACAACCCCCCCCCATTTACATCCCGCTGCCGCAGATAGGCATCAGACTATCAGAAGCTGATGGGACGAGCTTCACAAAGTCCAACTTCTTCAGAACGTTCAGTTACGCAGTTATGCTGAAGTTGAGCAGTGTTGATTGAAATCACCACTAATGAAGACATGATTTCCATTGCATTTTGTCACTTTCCTTGGAAGGGGTGCTGCTGCTCTTGTGAGATGCATTGCACACTGCAAAGACAGGAAATGCTTGAGCCTCCGAAGGCTTCCAGAAAGTTAGTCTGTGTCATTTCCTGCCTGCACACAGCGGACCTCCGGCCCCATCATGGCTTATCAGAAAATGTGTGTGCAACCACCAGCATATGCATTACAGTAGAGTTGATGGATTAGAGCCCCTTATATACAGCCAGCATCATCTGCAGGATAATGAGGAAGAGAGGGCGAAGTCCTGATGGTGTGGGGCTTGCACTGCCCCGGCCACAAGTGTCTTGTACTCTTATCAGGGCGTGAAGGTTATGGGATTGAGATGGATCAAATATCCAGGTCAGAGTTCCTGTGGCGACTGCGGCTGCTTCCTCTAACCTGGCGATCTGGAGCAGTCCAGCCTCTGAGAGGGAGCAGGCGTAAGGATTGAAGTTGAGCATCGCTTCCGGTGAAACCGCGCCCGACCGGGCAGTGGCTCGCAGATTAGGTGACCGTTTGGGCTTGAGCTGCTTGCAGCAGTTCACTACTTGGCTAGGCTTGATGCACAGGGAGGGAGGGAGGGAGGGAGGGAGGAAGGAAGAGAAAGAGAGAGAGAGAGTCTGGCATGGCTGAGCCTGAATTGAGAATAGTGGGTCAGGGTGAAAAGTGGACACGTGCCTCAAAGCCATGGTAGGTACAAACCACCTCACCTCGTCCTCCTCATCACACAGACACTGGATTAGCTGCTAGTTTGATAGAGTTTGGGATTTGAACAGAGTTGTCTGTACTGAAGAAGACACTATACAGACAAGAGCAGGTTGGCTATAATAGCACAAAAGGCAAACGTTCTCCAGAGAGGATGTGCAGGATGTGAGCCCCACTGGGGTGATATATGTTGAGGCTTAGTGCGTTTAATTGTGGTAAAGTAATGTTTCGCAATCATCAGATTCTTAGGAACACCTACCCTTCCAAGGAGGTGATTAATATGTATTAGTGAACCTGTAGGAATTTGAACTTGCAGATATTAATAAACTGTATATTTAAATCTTGTGCATGCTGTCATTAGCATTGAAGGAAAAAAAGTGTGCCATGCTGAAAGACTGGCACCATAAACAGAAAGTCTGTGCAGACTTCCTCAGCATGGGCATCGTGGCTCCTAACGGGAGCTGTGCCACCCAGGCTGTTACCTTGTTTGGCACCATTGTATTCGGCTGTAAAGCGCCACGGAGGGGACGGCCTATTTATAGGAGCCCGGGCCTGGCGTTGCCTGATAGGCCTACGTGCGCATAAACAGCGTTTCTCTGGCGCAGTGGAGGGTGTCAGTTCTGCCACCACAGACCCACAACAGAGGCTGTGGCTGACACGTCATTAGAGATGACATGCCATATTATTGGCATCGTTTTGCCCTCAAGCTGGCGTGTGGGTATTGTTCGGCCTCTTCGTCTTCTACTCCCTCTTTCTTTCCTACTCTTTTTCTCTCTCTCTCTCCTGTTTACATTTGTGAGTGCAATGGTAGGATGTCAAACAGATGAGATGATTCTGTAGAGGAAAGAACTGTGTTGTGTTAAGTGCTTGGTTTTCAACATGCGCAGGCTTTCATATTGTGGGGAGTTCTAACTGGAGGCAGCATGCGGACGCTACACCTGAAAGCACGTGCGTGTCGGATGAAGAGCTGACAGCTTCTTCTGCTCTCAGTGTTTCTCACTGCAAATTGATGAAGTGAAAGAGGAACGGAGTGTAGCGGTGGAGGTGAGAGTGGGCTGTGATGGGCATATGTTTCTCAGTGTCTCTCTCTATCTCTCTCTTTCTCTCTCTCTCTCTCTCTCTCTCATTCTCTCTCTCATTCTCTCTCGTTCTCTCTCTCTTTTTCTCTCTCATTCTCTATCGTTCTCTCTCTCTCGTTCTCTCTTTCTCTCTCTCTCTCTCTCGTTCTCAGCCAGTTCTGCCTAATCTGCACTTCTGTGTTTGTTCCTCTTCCTTTCTGTATACATTAAAGCCTATCAATGCGGATGTAAGTCCAGAGGCCATCTCCATTGCCTTGTGTCCCCCCTGTGGTGGAGCCAGGGCTTTGAGGTCTCTCCCTCCTGCCCCCCGTCTCGCCTGGTGAACTGTCTTCACTCTGACCTTTCAGGGGTAATGATGGGTCACCTATGAGCTGACATTTGGGTAATTGGTTTGTGGACGGGCAGTTCAAAGGCACCCCCGAGACTTCTGAAGGACCCCTTCAGTGTGTGTGTGTGTGTGTGTGTGTGTATGCATGAGTAATATCACCCCTACAAAGCATTTCATTCTGAGCCACATTCTTATCTTGTGCCTCTGTGAGTGTGCTTTGGTTGTGGGTTCAACCTACCAGTCCACAAATGGGATCCTGCACGTCTGCACACTGACCTCCCTATGACCTTAGCCACACACAGATACACACACACACACACACAACATACGTACACACACATGTATGTATGCATGCATGCACAGGTTGAATGTGTGTGTGTGCATGCATGCATGCATACATACATACAGTACATAAGTGTGCGTGTACGTGTGTTGTGTGTGTGTGTGTCTGTGTGTGTGCTTGTGTGTCCATGAATACGTGTGTGTACGTGTGTCTGTGGGTCTGTGACTGTGTGTGGGAGTGTGTGTGACTGTGCATTTGTGTGTGTGTGTGTGTGTGTGTGTGTGTGTGTGTATGTGTGTGTGCGTTTGTATGAAACAAACAGCCGCCGTTGAGGTATGGCTTTTGCTTCACTTTTCCTGTCCCAGTCACTGTGCTGTGCTGCTGGGAAGAGGAAGTGGCTGAGCTATGAGGAACTATTTTCTCCTCTGCTGTGGTTTACCCACAGCGCTCCCCTGACAACACACACACACACACAGAGGCCATTATTGTCTAGCTGACCAGAAAGTACAGTATGTGTGTGTCTTATAGATGCCTCTTTCTCTCTCTCTCTCTCTCTCTCTCTCTCTCTCTCCTCTCTTTCTCTCTCCCTCTCTCTCTCTATCTCTATCTGTGTGTATGTGTATTCCTCGAGACTGAGGAAACATGCTCACAAGTGGAGTGTGTTTGTGAGACAGGGGAAATTTTGTGTTTGTGTGTGTATGTGTGTGTGTGTGTGTGTGTGTGTGTCTGCATATATTCAGACAGTGTGTGTCTCATGAATTAAGTACATGACGTGAGCGTAACCATAGTATGTTCGTATGTTCTGTAATCTCACCACTGTTCTCTCGCTCTCTCTCTCTCTCTCTCTCTTTCTTTCTTTTGGGTCCCTGCTAAAATCTTAATTCTTTGGCTGCTTCGGGCAGTGGGAATAAGTGTGCCTTTGTTTGCTTGTCTATGGGGCCAAGCTGGATGAGAACAGACTACCCTCTTTACCCGCTGGCATTGCAGACACTCAGTTATTTGTGGAAGGGGGGTGTTTTTTGGAAGGGGACAGGGGGTGTATTTGAATAGGATGAGGGCAAGGGGTGATTGACGGCCTTGGAGGGTTACCGGATCTTTCTGTTTCTCTCTCTCTCTCTCTCTCTCTCTCTCTCTCTCTCTCTCTCTCTGTGCTTGTAGCTTGAGAATTTGGAGATGGTAGAATTGAGGCGGATGTGCTGCTGTGATGTGGTGTGGTGAAGGTTAGTCGAAGCAGGGAGCAAAGCAGCACAACATACACAAACACACACACACACACACACAATCTCTCTCTCTCTCTCTTTCTCTCTTCCTCTGTTTCTTTCTCATAGACTAATCCTGTAGATCTTTGCAGTGCTTTGAGGTTAGGAGACGTCACCAGGCAGGCCCCCTCGCAGGGCCTTTTATCTCTTCAGATCAAAGGATCGCTGCTTATGTATTTACAGTTAGAGCAGAGGGCCTGCACCCGGCCCTCTCTTGCATTAAGGTGTGTTATTAGGCTTGAGAAGAAACCGCTTATCAACTTTGATTTAATAACTGCACCACCCTCCCCCCTTGCAAATGAGATGGTTTATTATATAGCCGTATTGTGTTATCTTTGAGAACCTTATAAGAATGTGCATGAGAAGCAGATCTCTGCATGATGCCTTCCAGTGTATCAAAAAAGTCAACTACCAATGCTTCAAATGATTAGTGTTGTAGTCACTGTGTGCTAATTCATATTGGTGTCTCTTTCTCCTGCCCTCCTTCCGTGTTTCACTCTCATTGTCATCCTGTCTTCTTTACTCATTTCCTGTCATCCTCTGTCTGTTTTACCTTTCTTCATCTCTCTCTTTTCCTCATTGTCTTTCCTCCTCTCCGCCCATCCCCTGCATCTGTTTTACCTCTCCTCTTCATCTCTCTCTCTCTCTCTCTCTCTCTCTCTCTCTCTCTCTCTCTCTCCTTCTCTCTCCTTCTGTCCATCCTCAGGTGGCGATCCCCAACACTAATATGGCGTGTATGCGGGCCGTGCTGGAGTATCTGTACTCCGGGCTGCTGATCCCTAGTTCTGGCCTCGAGCCTCTGGAGCTGATTGTCCTGTCCAACCGCCTGTGCCTCCCCCGCCTGGTGGCCCTCACAGGTACCACCTCCCACAGGCTCTGACGCTAATCACACGTCATCAGGGGTGACATCAACGTGAAACAACACTGTAGTGCTAATTCCTCCCATCACCTATTTGGGAAGATAGCTCTGTTGGACTGTAAAGCTGATGATACACTAAGCACATTTTTCAGTAATGTTCCTGAGTATTGTTGTTCGGGCACATTCCCCTTGATATTGGGCAACCAGTCTTTTCTGGAGAAAAACCATCAGCAAGCATGAGCACATGGAGCTGGTTATGTGGTTGTGGAGCAACATGCATTCATCATCAGCATGCCATTCTTACTCTGTGAATCCTCCCAGAAACAACAGACATCAAAACAAAACACAGGAAATATAGGAGATTGAGTTGACTCTTTTAATTAGTATTCTGTGCATTGAAAGAGCACTGTATATATATATATATATATATATACACACATTTACATACATAAACGTATCCATTTATTGAATTATTTAGTGTTCTTAGGGGGCAATCATAGCTGTTTTGTCTGCTGTGCTGTTCAGGGGAGACAGAATCGGGTACAGCAGTGTGATCATATAGAAGGGTGATGTGACGTGACGTGACGTGGCGTGCTGTTGTTTTGTGCCCAACAGAGCAGCATGCTGTGGATGACCTGCTGCACATGGCTGTGAAGGGGGTTGACATTGACGGACAGGTGCTCGCTTACCTGGAGATGGCTCAGGTGTGAAATTCAATATTAATATCGTGATAGCATTTCCACTGTCACCACAGACAGCTTGGTTCACTGGATGTGTCAACTGGCACCAAGTACTGATATTCATTACATGCATTCAAAGTGAAACAATTTGGTAATCTTTTAGATTAGATTAGATTAGATAAGATTCAACTTTGTTGTCATTGTGCAGAGTACAAGTACAGAGACAACGAAACAACTGTTTCTGATTCTTTTTAGTGGTGCTTGTTATATGGATGAATGCAGGATGAACAGAATTTAAAATGTGGTGGCCTTTGTTTAATTTCCTATTTGTAATAATTGAAAAGTTGACATTAATTTAAGGGCATTTTTGTCTATTTCCCTTTTTATCCTTCTTCCCATAGACTGTTTAATTCCCTTTACACTGTCGTTAAGTGTATTCTGGCATGTCTTTCTTACCTACAGTGGAAGCCTTTTTTTTAACTGTTTATCTCTTATCTGTCAGCGAGTATTTGTTCATCAGATCTAACGACTGGGTTTCTTTTTCTGTGCCTTTGCAGTTCCACAACGCTAAACAGCTATCAGCATGGTGCCTGCATCACATCTGCACCAACTACAACAGCGTGTGTCGCAAGTTCCCCAAAGACATG
Source organism: Alosa alosa (assembly GCF_017589495.1). NCBI lineage: Eukaryota > Metazoa > Chordata > Actinopteri > Clupeiformes > Clupeidae > Alosa > Alosa alosa. The sequence continues at coordinate 20,991,877 of NC_063193.1, read as the reverse complement.
AAGAACATGTCGCCAGGTAGGCCCGTACTGATGGAGGAGGGATGCTTGATGTCAGATGTCAAAGTAGGCCCCAAAGTCTTAAGTCTAACTGCAGCTATTGAAATAACTAAGCAAAAATAATTAGCTTATTTAACACCATAGGTGTTTTTTGGCACAAACATTGACTATTTCTCCCATTGCTTCCTCAGACACCTCACCAGCAGAACTTACCTAGCTAAGACAAGTTCATCATATTTATTAGTTTCTAATTAATTAGTTGCAGTTACTAGTATGTTTATGTTTATGGTATTTAACAGATGTTTTTGTCCAAAGCAACTTACAGTGACCAATAAACATTACATAAATAATAATCAAATCCTAAGAACACCAGTATTATTAATTGATTAAATATAATTTAACAGAATGATAACAGTAACCATAAACATATAACCGCGACTGTAACGAAAATTAATGAGTTAAAATAGTAGTGTAATTAGTGTTACTGTGCTGGGTTTGTCTGAGTATGGGGGCTGTTGGACTGATGTGGTGTTTCATGTCCCTCTCGATCTCTCTGCAGATAACCAGAAGCACTTTGAGAAGCAGCGCTGGCCGCCTGTCTGGTTCCTGAAGGAGGAGGACCGCTACAAGCGCTCGCAGAAGGAGCGCGAGCGCGAGGAGGAGCTGCTGCGCAAGCAGAACACCAAGAGGGGCTGGTGCTTCTGGAAGCATCCAGCACCCTCCACCTCACACATCTCCTGAAGAACCAACCCCAAACCACCACCACCTTCCCTCCCTCGCTCCCTCTCTTTTCCTCCCCCCCCCCCTCCTCCTCCTCCTCCTCCCTCCTCCTCCCATTCAACCCACAACCTGTAGGAGCAGCCTTGTCACCAGTGTGACCTCCGCCCACTGGTGTGGTGGGTCTGTGTGATATAGTCTGTAAGCTAGCGCTACACTGCGTGAGGCTGGCCAGTGTGTCAGGTCTGCCACGGGAGGAATATGCCTCGGAGGCAGCTCAGGGGGACGCCTTCAGCCAGCAGCAGCAGCAGCATTCTCTGTGCTGCTCAGTCAGCAAGGGAGACCGACTGTGGCCACGAAGCGCGGCCGTCCCGTCATAGCTCCTGTGTGTGTGTGTGTGTGTGTGTGTGTGTGTGTGTGTGTGTGTGTGTGTGTGTGTGTGTTTGTGGGTGTGCTAGAGACTGTGCAGGAGAGGCTAGAGACTAACCCAAAGCCCCCTAGGAAAAAACAAACAAACAGACATCGGAATAAGCTGCCTTTTCCTTTCAAAGATTTCTCACCGAACAAAGCCACATGTAGTGTGTGTGTGCGTACGTGTGTCCATGCTACTGCGTGGCTGGTTGTCCGCTGTGGAAACCTTACCCTCCCCTTCCTCAACTCTGTGATATTCCCTACCCACAACCCCCCCACAATTAGTCTCAGAGATGCACTATACTTGAGATTCTGAAACACCAGGAAAGAAAGGAAAATAAAACAAACAAACAATCGTCCACGCCCTCAGCCAGAGTGCCTGGAGCACCAAAGAGAATCGAAACCCATCATTAATGAGACTTAACAACACGCTTTACCAAACTCACCTGGGACACTTAAATGGCAAGGCTGGAGATGAGGGCTATTCAACCACTGCCACTGAAGTATTAAAACTCCCTTCTGTGTCTCCCTCACTCGTTTCCTGCTCATCATAAGCTGATCGTGGACGCCACCTGCTGGATCACCCATTTCCCCACAACACTAGGGGGCAGTATCACCTCTATTACACTGTGAATATTTTTTTTTTTGTGTGCATGTGTTCGTTTGAGGAACTGAGACGACTTGAAACAGGGACCTAAGCACCTGTGTGACTGTCTTCTCCCAGTTAACAGTATCTGTGTAACATCTACACTATTGACTTTACTTTTACTTATTTTTTTTATTAAGGAGATCCAGTTAACCCATTTCTGTACAGCCAGAAACCAAAAGAAAGAGGACGTACTTCTTTTCCCCCCATTCAGCCCTTGTTTTCTTCTGTCATCTCTTCCCACTGCCTTTTATCCATCAGAGATGAAGGGAGAGGGCACAAGAAGTACTGTATGGCTGGATTCAAAATCTGCCATCTCCATTTTCATTCCTGGTCTCCCTGCTACTTAACTTCACAGAGAGCAAAACAAAACACCTACCTGGGTTAGCTTAGGCTGGCTAACTGGCTACTTAATAAGCTGAGTAATGTGTAACTAAGTAATTGATGCTTCCTCTCACCACTTGCTTGTTCTGCTGGTTTTGGGTGAATTGTTGCTTTAATGTGATCTCACGTGATTGAAAAGAAGGGCACTTTCTAGTTCATTACACACTTTTAGCTAAACAGACCTATTTTCCTTAAGTTCATTTTATGGAAAAAAAAAAAACTTAAGGATTCCTCATTTTGTTCCCCTAGGAATGAAGGATGAAATGATGGGTTGTGATTCTCGGCAGTGAGTGCTTCATAGTTGTGAGGTAGTATAAAACGAACTTGACTCTCTGCAAGTGCTGCAAACTCCTTAACATTATTGTGCCATTCAAATCTCTTCTTGGCTTGGAGAGTGTTTTTTCCTATCCCCAGTTTAAATTTCAGCTGTGTGTTTGCTTTTTGGAGAGAAGAAAGAGAGAGAAAACTTTGTGGGTGTGTTCTCACTTTGTTTTGATGTGTTTGCTCTTCTTGGTAAAAGAGTTTCCTGGTGATGCATTTACATGTGATTATTTTGTAGAGGCTTCTACCCATTGTGTATCAGGGGCAGCCGTGGCCTACTGCTTAGCGCTTCGGACTTGTAACCGGAGGTTTGCCGGTTCGAAACCCGACCAGTAGGCACGGCTGAAGTGCCTTTGAGCAAGGCACCTAACCCCTCACTGCTCCCCGAGCGCCGCTGTTGTTGCAGGCAGCTCACTGCGCCGGGATTAGTGTGTGCTTCACCTCACTGTGTGCTGAGTGTGTTTCACTAATTCACGGATTGGGATAAATGCAGAGACCAAATTTCCCTCACAGGATCAAAAGAGTATATATACTTATATATATACAGTACTTGGAATCCCTGGTATTTGAAGCTTTTTTGACATTTTTATTGGTGGTGCCATGGTCTGCATTTTAGGCTGCAGGGTTCAACCAGTGAATGTGAAAACTCGCACCTGGCACCTATTTTTGTAACTGTAGCTTTAAAGATCTCATCCTCTTCAAGTAACGTATCTCCCAACTGTCAATAGCGGACTGCTAAAAATGGCCAATGCTTCTTTTGGGTCTGTCTGTTCATCCGTCGGTTGTACAGCTGGCGAAATAAACCCCACGCTCCCTAACCAGAGCTCCTGCTGTGAATCAGGATGATGACCCTAAAGACCCATGGCCTGCAGGAAAAAAACTGTGCCTCTATTAATTAAGGGCTCTTTTACCATCATAAACATGTTTGAAGGAGGCTTAAGGAGTGCCTGCTTCTCTTCTAAGCCACAAGTGAAGAGGGACATGATTAGTTCAGGTCAAGTGACCTTTCCTAATGTGGGACGGAAACAGGCTATGTCTTAATGCCTTAGTCAGTGGTTGTTAGCAGAACCAACTGGTTCAAGAACCACTTCTTTGGTCCCGAGCCTTTGCTTTCCTCTGAGGGAATCAAATTTGACTGCCTGAAAGTGTGTAGAATGATATACTGCAAGTATTGTGCATGGTAGATAATCATAGTTTAAAATATATACGTATATGGTAGCATGTAGAGCGGTAGTGGTAGCATTAGCATAGCGCTACAGACGGGCTCTGTAGTGAGTTCCAAGTAGCCTACTGATGGGAGTGTTGGTGGAGCAGGGTGGAACTTACCTAAGATGGTGGACAGCACTGCTTTGACCACTCTGGCCTTGCCTTGAACATGCTCTATGTTTTCTTGGGTATGTGATTGCAATTGCACTTTTATCTCTCCTTTACGGCACCTTTGCCTGTTTTTTTTTGTGCGTGGAATGACTGTTTTGAAAATTAGACTTTTTTAACAAAAGAAGTCTTTTATAACATACTCTTCATATAGAAGAGCTACACTTTGTATTTTATGCTTAATTTTGAAAAAATAATTGGTTTTCTCGTGTTTGAACTTTTAACAAGACATCTTGTAGGACCCATTTACTGTAACTACCCCCAAAACTTTGTATAGGAATAGTCTATGATTCTTGAATATATTAATCACTTGTTGCAGCATCTCATGATCCACTTTTCTTGAGAGGAAACGGTACACTCTCAATTAAAAAAGGGTGATTTTAATATTATGCACAGTGCTTTTAGCATTAATATGGTGGAAATATAACTGGTCAGAACATTGTGTTTGAAAAAAAGATGCCAAGTTTTGCAAACATAGGGGTGTGAGTTTGTTGAGAAATGGCAAACTGCAGATCTTGACCCTCTTCATTTAGTAACTAGAGATATCATTCTGGTTTTCAAGGATGATTGAACTAATCTGTGGTAATGTTACAACATTTTAACTGAATTTAAAACTGAAAAAGCAAACCTGTATTTGAAAAGAAGTGCTTTGTCCAAATCTCAGAACAAGAGAGGAGTAAACTAATAAAATGCATGTGGACTGTTGTAATGTGCATGGAGGGGGTTACCTGAGGGGGGTTGCATGCTGTGACTGACAAATTTGGTTGGCATTGATGAGGGATTGTGTGCTTTTTGTGGGAAACTGACTCGACACAATGTTAAACATCTTATCTTTTCTTTGATTTGGTCCTTCGAGTCAGATATTTCTCGAACCCACCAGACTTGTTGATTTGTTGATATTTCAGAATTGTAAGCTCCATCATGTTCACTCACAGACAAAAATGATTTGGGTTTGTTTTATATTTCTCTTGTTATATGACGTGTTTGCTACACTGCTTATTATGGGGTATGACGCACACTGTCCTTGCTGGAAGCAATTGCGGTGATCTAATAACAAAACCGTGGATGTTGCTGAGCATGGCTTCTTGAGCTATGTCAGAAAGAGGGCAGACCACCCACCAATTGTTGGCCTTGGTGCTGCTCGTGCCTTGAAAAACCCAATGTCTTTAGAACTTTGTTTCCTGAATTCTTCCTAAACTGGAACACAGATACAAGACCTCTGACCTTTATTTAGATGTAGTGTTAGTCAACACGCGCGCACACACACACACACACACACACACACACACACTCTCTCTCTCTCTCTCTCTCTCTCTCTCTCTCTCTCTCTCTCTCTCACACAGACGCTCATACTATCCAGAGGCAGCTGACCAGAGTTCTTCCCTCTTAGTGCCTGTTGACAATACAAAGCAAAGCAATCTGTGCAGTTGTGTTAATGCTTGTGTTATCTATGCTCTTACTTCACAGCGTTGTTATGCGTCCATTTCTATAAGTATACAGCCAGAGACTGGAGAAATGAGTTTCCCCCCTGCCTTCCTTTCTTATCTGTTGCTTTTCATTTTGAGATCTGTGAATCCTTTCCCTCCTTAGTTTTTGCCTTACTTGAGCTTCTTTCTCTATGCTCCGTGGCCTGTTTGATGACCACAGAGTGTACATGTGTTTTAATCAAACAACACTCATTTGAAACAAACTACTTCTAATGATCTGCCCACATCCACCCTGCACTCTGCTATTTTAAGCAGACATTTGGACACATTGTTCTCAGTGGGAGCTTTCTCAATGCGCCCTCTGCTGTTTCACTTACACCAATGCCTTGATCTCAGAACAGGCGGTAATCTCCCAGCTCACTCTCACTCGTGCCAGCATGGCCTATGGCTGCTACTGTAAAGCTGGTCTGCTCAGAGTAGTCCTGCCCGTAGGTCTGTTGAAGATCCCACATGGAGACAGAAAGGTCAGGAGCTAAATTGGCTTGTGATGCTGTCTGTCTCTCAAAAGTGGGACTTAAAAAATGAAATGTTATGCACTTTTACCCTCTTTTCTCTCTCTCTCTCTCTCTCTCTCTCTCTATCCCTTGTTTTTCTCGCTTTTCTCTTCTTCTCTTCCATTGTGTTGAGATGTTCTGTTTGTGGTATTACATAGATAAAATTATTAACTTGAAAAAAAGCACACACCACTCACTATTAAGGGCTTTTTTAAACAATCAGAATGTTTTGCTGCTGGTAAAAATGTTTTAAAAAATCCTTTGTAATATTTTTGAACCACTGTGATTTGTACAAAATGGAACAAAAAATTTAGGAAAACGTTGCCGTTTCAGTATTTTAATGTTTGACTTGGCTTTTATTAAAACTTAACAGAATCTTTTACCACAGAGTGTCTGTTATTTCTAGATACTGACTCTCTACACACTCTACTGTTTGGCTAAATCATGTCCTGATTGTGTAACTCTTGTGTTGGTGTTATAGATGCAGAAACTTAGTACTAGTTTTTTATATGGCAAGCCAAATTCAGCCCTGGCCTACTGGTTAGCGCTTCGGACTTGTTACCGGAGGGTTGCCAGTTCAAACCCCGACCAGTAGGCACGGCTGAAGTGCCCTTGAGCAAGGCACCTAACCCCTCACTGCTCCCCGAGCGCTGCTGTTGTTGCAGGCAGCTCACTGCGCCAGGATTAGTGTGTGCTTCACCTCACTGTGTGTTCACTGTGTGCTGAGTGTGTTTCACTAATTCACGGATTGGGATAAATGCAGAGACCAAATTTCCCTCACAGGATCAAAAGAATATATATACTTGTACTTAAATTCATAACTTAATAAAAACTAGTGTATGCACAACCAGCACTGTTTGTACCAGGTTGATGTACCAACCATTTATGGTAGAATACCAAAACATTGTTTATGAGCAGATGTCAAGATATATGCTGTTTGTAACCGATCACCAAGAAATCATCAAGGACATCTAGATGAAACTAATGATCCTCTCATTGCTAACTTTGTGAGAAATACACAGGAGACCATTGCTCAATGTCTGACTAAAATTACGCAGCTGTTCTCCAAGTGCAACAGCATGTTCTGAACAACTGCTCTAAATCATCATTAGGGGCTTACGCTTGCACTTAATACGATATTACAGTTATGAGTGAAAAATGAGGATTCCATACAAGATAACTCCACTCACTTTTGATTAGCATTTTATTCAATCGTGTCAAAAACACACTTTCTTGATACGGTGGAAGTTGTGCAACACAAAGTAAACATGCCTTCTAGTATTACTGCAAGATGTGATGTGGCAGTGTTCTGTATGCACATAATTGCCTTGCCTGTGACATTATTTTCTACCAGTAGATGGAGACACATGTCAATGTAAAGACCAACATGGGCCAGGCTATAATTGGGGGCCAAGCAGCGAAGCTGCGAAGGCATCCATTGTGTTTCTACGTTTTCTTATTATTGGGGGCCAAGCAGCGAAGCTGCGAAGGCACCCATTGTGTTTCTATGTTTTCTTCTTATTATTATTATTATTACGCTTCCGTCATTGAAGTCAATGGCAGCCCATAGAACCGTCTGGTGAAAAGTTGTGAAATTTGGCACACTGATTGGGGACAGTCTCATGATTAATTTCACCATGTTTCATACCAGCATCTTGAGCGCTCTAGCGCCACCAATAGGCCAAAGTTGGACGTGCGTTCACGCGCGTAACTTTTGACTAGATGGCCCGATTGTCAAAAATGATGTATTGTTAGAATCCTTGGACCAAGCCGAGTTCAACGCATCCTATGACGTCATTTTCCGCCATGATGGATTTTCCGCCATTTTGGATTTAATCAAAAACACTAAAAAGTTTTCACAGATCACAAATTTTGTCCAATCGACACCAAACCTGACACACATGATCTTCAGACCAAGCCTCACAAAAGATACTCATTTTCGTCTTGAAACTAAAACCGTTCACCCTCAGCAACCCATTAACAGCCAATCAAAATTTCTGGTGACCTTTGACCTCTAGGGGGCGCTGTAATTTAAAACATGCCTTTTGGCCTGTAGCTGCTGTTGTGCTTAGAATTAAAATGCACTAGTGGTGTCGGGTAATACTGTTGGAGGTCCTTAGGCCGACCAAAACAGGAAGTGAGCTCATATCTCAGCAACCCATTGATCTATTATAACCAAACTTTGTACATGGACTCAGGACCCAAACTTTGTACATGGGGACGCTCAAGAAATCTGGTGACCTTTTGACCTCTAGGGGGCGCTGTAATTTAAAAACATGCCTTTTGGCCTGTAGCTGCTGTTGTGCTTAGAATTAAAATGCACTAGTGGTGTCGGGTTCACCCGTAATACTGTTGGAGGTCCTTAGGCCGACCCAAAATCTATTAAACTTGTGATATCATCGTTATTGATTCGGCCGCCATATTGGATTAAATCAAAAACACGTACAAGTTTTCGCAGATCACAAATCCGGATCCTCACCAAAATTGGCAGAGACCATCTTTAGACCATGCCTTATCAGTGTATTTTTTTCTGGAACAATTGATAGAAGCGTTCGCCTGTAACAGCCAATCGAAATTTGCGGCGAAGCCGCCAAACAGGAAGTGAGCTCATATCTCAGCAACGCTTTCATGTATCAAAACCAAACTTAGTACATGGTCCTCAGGACCCATCAGGAGGACGCTCAATAAATTTGGTGACCTTTGACCTCTAGGGGGCTCTGGAATTGGCAAAAATGTATTTTGGCCTGTAGTTGCTGCATTATTCTGCAATGGAGGTCAATGGCAGCCCATAAAACCGTCTGGTTCATCCTGATGATGCACAAATAATTTGTTGACCTTTGACCTCTATGGGGGCATTGAAATCACAGCAAGCATGATCATATCTCAATCGATCTTTTATTTTTGATGTGAAACTGATGACAGCAAGTTCCATCCAGTTCATTCTAATGCGTGCGTGCAAGGGTGGGACGGGGTGGGATGGGCAGGGGCGGTTGCGGCGGTGGGCTGGCTGGGGGAGGGGGCGGCGACACTCAGCCCTGGTTCAGCCCCACAAAATCAGTTATGTTTTGATGTGAAACTTGACCTTGTAACTCAGCCAATCTTGGGTTGTTTGGCATAGAACTTGCTGTGACTGCTTAATGCTATATGCCTGATGCCACAGCATTGAGTTGCATGGCAAATCTGGACTGCTGAACTGCCTGCTTGGCCCCCACATTGCTGCTTGCAGCTATATTATATATAATTCTTATTTTTCTATTACCCGTTACTTGTGAGTTAGAGGTGCTATGCAGCAAAACCCTTACTGTATTGTTAAACAACAGGAAGGAAAGACATGTTGCACAAGCTCTTAGACAACTAATGCTATCCCATACATCAGAAGACTTTGACAAGATTTGGGAAAGATTCCTGAAAGATTAGAATATTTTAATTCTAATCTTTCAGGAATTGAAAGATTAGAATTAAGCTTTACTGAAAATAATACATTCTTTCAGGAATCTTTCCCAAATCTTGTCAAAGTCTTCGGATGTAAGGATTACTTAAGACACAAGACATATTGAAAGCTGTGTGCACAGATTGACAAAGCAAGGGAACAGGTTAAAGGAGCGTTTGGTACTCTTAAACCTACATGTAGTGTCTGTTTTTAGATGTTAACAAGTCAACATTTTTGAGTGGAACAAAACAATGTCAATCAGTGCAGTTTTGAGTAGACTGGAATATGCATTTACAACTAAATATCATATAGTTTAGCCTTGGGGGCAGCTTATGTATATATATTTTTGTTGTTCATTTTTTTAATAGTACTTGTCTGTTACAGACTATACAGGAAATTAGTTGCGCCTGTCTGCCTCAAGCAGCCAAAACCACAAGATGTGACCTCTTTAAGAGAGAGAGAGAGAGAGAGAGAGAGAAGAGAAAGAGAAGGCACAGATAAATGAAAAGATGAAGATAGTTTAATATAATCAGATATACAATCCTGTTTGAAAAATAAGCATATTTTAAAATGTGTGTTGTAAGTATCACTAGACATAATCATGCTTGTGTGCAGTGTATGGAAGGTGTGCAGGTATGGCAGTGTGCAGGCCTGAAGTAGATAACCGCTTCTAGGAGACATTGTGGTTAGAAAGGTGAATGGCAGGTATGGATGATACCACAGGGTCAAAACTGGTTCAAACCAGAATTTTGTGTAGGCCTATTGTTAAACCAAGGTCAGACTACAGTGTCTGTCTCAAAGAAATTTAGCCAATCAGCAATGGGCAAATAGTTACTTACCATATTTAGAAGTAGGGAATAACTATAAAAAGTAAGGTGTGAGACACATCGGGGCTCGGCTCCGTTTTTCACCTGGGTTGTTGTCTGACAACTTTTTGCTGTCATTAGGGTAGAGCTACAGTAGGGACCTTATAGCATTTTATACATTTTTTCCCTGTAATTCTTTTTAGAATATAGTAGAACTAGTAAAAGAAGGAGTTAAAAGACTTTTACCTGGTCAGCCTTGAAAGGGAGAGACCCCCCCGGGCTTGGAATTGCGGTAAGTAGACCTACCTCTCTTTAAAGGTGCTTTTCCCTTCTTTATATGTCGGAAGTGAGAGCACTGACTGCATTGAGGTAAAGACGACTGTTTAGACCTTGTGACATGTTGGCAGAAGAGTAAATATAGACATCTGTATACCTAGTTTCAAGGGTCTTAGATTAACCGTCGTGGTCACACTAAACTTGAAAATAATATAGCCTACGTTGTCTTTCCCATAGCAAATGCTGTTGTTAGTAATTCGAGTATCTTGTAAGATGCGTGAAGCCTAGTCATAAACGTTCTATGGATGAGCCTACAAGTAATTACAGTGCATGAAAATGCACTGTACTGTTCTTCCTAGGCAACTTCTTCTTCTTATTATTATTCCGCTTACCACTTTTTCCGTACGCAATTTCTCTTGAACAGTTTAACTTAGAAACTTCATTCAAACTTTGTAACGTAGGTCTTCAAACAGATCGGGTTGGTATGACTTTTCAACTTTGAAACTTTGATACTTTTTAAACTATTAAAGAAAAACTTTTTAAAAATCCCCATAGACTTAACATTGCCGATTGTGACATCTTATTTCGGCCGTTAAGCAATTAGAATCCTATGGCAGGTGTTCAGGCCACCTGCAGCCTCAGGCTTTAAGCATACAATCTGGGTCAATTGACCGATCCCAAGCCCCTCCTCCCATTGTCAGTCCCATAGTTACTGTTGCTAAGTCGGACAAGTTTGCAGGAAAGTGTGCGAGAACGCGTGTTCAACATGGGGACGCAGCACCCCCATTTAGCCGAGTGCAACAGTGTATGCTGGATTTCTGGGCGTCAAGTAATCTTGATATATTCAAAAAACAGAGGCCAGAAAGGCCTTCAGTATGCAGATGGACACATTCACAATGTCTGCTGTTATCAACGAGGTGGAACACCACAAATTGAGGACAAACAAAATCCGTGTCGTGGATCTTAATGGGATGCATGTTAACTGGGGATAAACAATTAGCACGTTATCACGAGCAGGTAGTTTACCTTATTTGCTGCAGATGTGACTGATTCAATAAACAGGTCTGTGCAAAAATATGGTGTTGACGTGTCCATAACAAAATCTAACCATATTTCGAGGATTAATAGAAGACTGGACCAAGTGCTGCAGATCCAAGTTCCCAATGCAACTTGGGAGAGTGACTAGCCAAGCAGCTCATGTTGGGGAGGTGGAGAGATAGCTTCTCTTGGTAGGCCCGATAGCCTACTTATTATTTTGAATGGCTGCTTTAGAAGGAAGAGTTCAAATAAACATGATACAAGTGTATTGAAAAGAAACCACTCCGAGTTCAAACCCATGCCTATCACGTTTGACATATCTGCAGTTTGCAGACGTGATTTGTCTTGCTCTAGACTTGCCCGCTTATGCTATAATTAATTTAAATGTGGGCAATGTAGTAGCCTAGGTCTAATACCGCATAGTTTTGAATCTGCACATGATTCGATCTTTAGAAGACATTGGCTATCTCTCGTTCAGCCATCAATAATGCATCGCAGTATAGGCTATTATTGCGTTTGTTGAAAAAAAAAAAAAAAGGATCATTAGCTTATTTCTGTGAACAGTCTTCTATCCCAAGTTAAACATGGCAAGGTAGCAAAGCTGAAAGTATTCTTGTTGTGTGTAAGGCGTACGTGATTGAAGGTGTATTCTTTTTGCGTCTTCCAATCGTATGAATATGCGAGTTCAGTTCCTGCAAGGTAAGTGTAATTTTTTGCGCAGGCTTATGTTGTCGTTTCATCAGTGGAAACCAGATTTAGTTATGTTTTTGTGTGTAGCCTAGTTATGAACACAAATAAATGGAACATTTTCGTACACACTCAGATTTCTTTACTGAAAAGTAGCAGCCTATCCTTATGCAAAGTTAGGCCTATGTGTGTTAACGCTTCACACGGTCAGGATATCGGATGTCACTTCTACAAGTATCCCAGGCTTATCTTTGAACCTTTTGAGCTCTTTAGTTATTTAGTTACTTAAGCTACTCAAGCAAAAGAAGCATTATAGCATTCGCATAACTGGCGTATTGTCATACCGAATGGCCACTAGAAAATTCAAAATTGACCGAGGTTGACCGAGGTCCTCCGAAGTCCTCATTGTGACATAGCAAAAGGGGGCGGGGCTTGGGATCGGTCAATTAAGACTACACATCCTATTCAACTGTTTCCTCTGCCCAAAACTGTGTCAAAATAAAAGTCCTCACTACAATAATCCACTGTTAAACAATGTAACCCATTAAACTACTGAACTTTTTACATTCAACTTTTAAACGGTCTACTTTTAAACTATCATTAAACTATCTATATCTATTAAACTAGCTGTCTATCAACAACTTTTAAACTATCTACATTCAACTTTTAAACTTTTAAACTATATACATTCACTAGCTGTCTATCAACAACTTTTAACTTTTAACTTTTAACTTAACAGGGGCGGTGGTAGTGTAGTGGTTAAGGAGCTGGTCTAGCGTGCAGTAGCCTCAAAGTTGTCGGTTCAATTCCCGGCTTCCACCGTTGTGCCCTTGAGCAAGGCACTTAACCCCAAGTTGCTCCGGGGACAATGTGATCCCTTGTAATATACAGTAGCTGAAATATGTAAGTCACTTTGGTCAAGAAGTGTCTGCTAAATGTAATGTAATGTAACTTGTCATCAACTATGTCAATACTTTTCATCAACTATGACTCCTACCCACTGTAGCTAGTTAGCATGGTTAGCAAAGTTAGCATGTTAGCATCGCTAACATTGTTAACATTTTTAACAAAACTGCTAACATGGTTAGCATAGTTAGCATGCTAGCATGTTAGCATGTTAGTTAGCATTTTTAGCAAAACTGCTAAAAATGATTAGCTAGGTTAGCTAAAGTAACATGGTTAACATAGTTAGCATGCTAGCATGTTAGCATGCTAGTTAGCATAGTTAGCTAATCATTTTTAGCAGTTATGCTAAGTTAGCTAAGTAACATGGTTAGCATAGTTAGCATGTTAGCTAGCATTTTTAGCAAAACTGCTAAAAATGATTAGCTCGGTTAGCTAAGTAACATGGTTAGCATAGTTAGCATGCTAACATTGTTAGCATGCTAATTAAAGATAGTTAAAGATAACTACTAACATGATAAGCTTGGTTAGCTAAGTCACATGGTTAACATAGTTAGCATGTTAAGATTGCTAAGCATAGTTAGCATGTTTAGCAAAACTGCTAGAAAATGTTAGTTAAGTTAGCTAAGTAGTATGGTTAGCATGTTAGCATTGCTAGCACTGCTATAAAACATTAGCTAAGTAGCATGGTTAGCAGAATTAAAAATCTTAGCATAACTGCTAGTAAACATTAGAGCCATTCCAACTTTCCGTTATCACCATAAAAAACTATTTGAATATCAACATTCATTAAACTGCTAGAAAACATTAGCTAAGTAGCATGGTTAGCAGGTTAGCATTGCTAGCACTGCTATAAAACATTAGCTAAGTAGCATGGTTAGCATAGTTAAAAATCTTAGCATAACTGCTAGCAAACATTAGAGCCATTCCAACTTTCAGTTATCGTCAAATATCTACCTATACACAGCCATTAAACTATTTGAATATCAACATTCATTCAACTTCCAGTCTGTCAACAACTTTTAAACTATTTACCTTCAACTTTTAAACGGTCTACTTTTAAACTATCATTAAATTTTCTATTAAACTAGCTGTCTATCAACAACTTTTAAACTATCTACTGTCTATCAACAACTTTTAAACTATCTACATTCAGCTTTTAAACAGTCTACTTTTAAACTATCAACTTTTATTAAGCTATGCAACCACCATGTCTATCCTAGCATCACCGTAGTAACCATCTCTGTATTATCTGTTTTAACTATACATGATATTTTACATCACAACTTTAGCATTTTCATACACTGGTAATTCCTTGGAATTGCATTTCTAGTTTACGTTTATTATTCTAAAACCTTTTGGTGAATAATATGCAAACGTTACAATGCTTAGCTACCTGATTTATATACAGTATAAGGTAAGGTAAGGTAAGTAAGGTAACTTTATTTTTTATTTATACCCAAGGATAGTCGATTTGGTTTGCAGTAGAGTGAGTCCGCTGCTTCCACACACACAGACAACACTTCCACACACACAGACAACACTTAGGACAATAAGTGAACATGACAGTGATAACAATGCTTCAGACTGAGAAGCATGGATACAGATATACAAAAAGATAACGGACAGAGTAAAAACCATCATGGCAGACACAGAACTAGGTCAGAACGCTTCTTTTTTTTAAAGTATATTTTTGGGCTTTTTATGCCTTTAATGTGACAGGACAGTAGAACAGGAAGCGAGTGGGAGAGAGAGTTGGGGTATGATCCGGAAAGGACCACGGGGCGGGAATCGAACCTGGGTCACCGGCGAACAGTGCAGGTGCCCCAGCCAGTTGCGCCACAGCTGGGGCCGGTCAGAACGCTTCTTATACAAGTAAGTTTGTGGACCCTTTTGGTGTTATCACACTCAAATAAAGTCAAATAAAATGAAAAAAAAAAAAATGATTTATAGTTTTAGAAAAGGAGGGGATAACTCTGGAAAAACAGCTGAGACACAAAAACTAACTCTTGCAGTTAGTTTTTGAAACTACTAACTCATGTAGTTTGTCTATCGACCTGCACAGCTGGGTTACACTTTACTTGACAGTATTGACATAAGAGTGACATGACACTGTCATGAATGTGTTATAAACAAGTCATAAACGTTTATGACGTAACACTTCTGTTATTAAGTGACATTCGGTTTTTCTCATAACAAGTTAGGGTTAGGATTAGGGTTATGGTTAGCTTTAGGGTTAGGATTAGAGTTAAGGTTAGGGTTAGAGGTCAGGATCAGGGTTAGGGTTCATGTGTCATGACAGTGTCATGTGTTCATGACAGTGTCATGTCACTCATGTCAATACAGTCAAGTAAAGTGTTACCCAAAGCTGAACCATAAGCACATAGCAATTCTAAAACACAATTTTTGACAGAACTGTTTGCTTTTTGCAAGAGATGTACAATGTTTAGCTTGTTTGGTGTAACATTTTGTGGTTATTGCATGGAATTTTAGATAGTGCCAAAGCAATCTAAAGCAAACGCCCACTGTGAATTGAGCTGTTGAATATGATAGTTAAAAACAGACTGCGACCACATCTTTTTTAATCTGGGTCTAGTCACAGCATCTCATTAACATCATAACCAATGCCCTCGTTTGGAACTGGGGCATGTCTCGCATTTTGAATGGCAATGCCTTAATTTAAAAAGGCACACAAGTGTTCAGTGTCTGTTGAAATAGCAAGCTGGGTACGATCATATAGTCTCTACTTATGTATCATATGTAACTGTAAGTGTAATTTTGATTTGTTTTATATTTTGTTCTTACAGTCTACTATAAAACATTCTATATAACGTGTTTCCTTACTCAAAAAAATTAGAAATACTGCTTTGGTCACCTTTTCCTCTGTAAAAGTCTCTATCATTTGAATTTCAGCACTCTAAATGACCTTGCCTTTATGCTTGAGTTTCAGCAGTAATGGCAATTAGTGCGCTAAGCACATATAGCACATACTGTAATAGCACATACATGCTACAGGTGCTCAGAAACAAGTCAGTGAGTCATACAGTAGATAGTGTGTTTATAGCCTACTCAAAGTGTGATCTCGGTAATGTGTGTAAGTGTTCTAGTAATGCTCCTGAGGTTGACAAAGACTGCTTTTTTTGTCAGGTTGACTTGAGGTCCGCCTGAGTGAAGTGCGTCATTTCCAGGAGGGACACTTGGGGGACTTTCCTTGTGACCATACAGATCCCCCTTCAGCTCATTCTTATTTAACCAGCAAAGCCCAAATGTTTAACTTCTATTAAAATAATCTTCTATTAAATATTCTACTTTGGTAAAAGCAATGTTATGTCACCATGTTATGTCAAACATTTCTACGCCTACTGATGAATCTTAACATCTCAACTTGTACAGTGTACAGGATACCCTAATCATTCATCATTAATTATCTTATGAATTAGAATTATGTCCCTTCTTCCTTCCATCAATCTCAATCAAGTGTATTTTATATTATTTATGTGTCATTTTATAAAAAGCCAGGTCAATAATCTTTGTACCCTGGTGGTATACAGCATCAATGGAAGTTTGAACAAAAGCTAACTTTTTTAATTTGACTAATCTTTTTCAATCCATTTACTTGTGAATAATATGTGTGTGTGTGTGAAGTTGGCACACCATAAGATGAAAATATGAATATAAGTATTTTGATTTGTTTGTGTCCATTTGTGCAGGCAAAATAAACATTTGTGCACAAACTGTCTTAAAGATATTAAACTTTAACTTGTTTAGTGACCTGGAGTCACCGATTAACACCCAAATGGCTCTAAAATAGCTGGAATCTTACAAACGATGCACAAACGATTCCAACTATTTTGGAGTCATTTTGGCGTTGATGGGGTGCTGGGCCAGGTCATGAAACAATTCAATGTTAAATATCTTTAGGATGGTTTTAGCACATGTTTATTTTATCTGCACAGAACGATTCAACCATTTTCAAGTCATTTATTATTATATGACTTTTAATGTTATTTAATGTTATTAATGGGGTACACAAAAATTTATCCAACTCTTGTTTCTCCAACTATTTTGGAGTCAGTTTTGGAATGAATCAATGAGTGAATGAATATTAATATTTTGTATCTCTTAAAAAAGCATGAATAATGTTTCTTTCACAAACTAAGATAATAATTAAGGGTTAATAATGGCTGGAGTATATCTTCAAATAAATGCATGAGACAATCCATGCAGTCTTACAGTAAACTACAGTGAAGGCAGGAGAGCCACAGAATGCAGGCTTAAAGCGACACCAGGCAACGTTTTCGTGTTAATTAATCATCTTCGTAAGTCGGTATATGGCTAAATGACTCATTACAGGGCAAATGAAGACTCTCTCGCCCGCCCCTACTGTACTTCTGTAGGAAGAATATCCAGCTTGCAAGTTCAGTGTATCCTACCCAGGACCTTCAGTCTCACAAAGTCTCAGACATCGCGAGAAGCACTTCCCAGTTGTATTTGTAGTCTTTTGTCATTTTGCCCTACACCCATTCCTCAAACACGCCCCTCCTACAGTCTCCAACTTCACAAACTAAACTGGGGAAATCTGCCTTTCCATTCTTTGCACTACATGCTTGGAATGAACTATATCATTTAGTATAATTTGTATTTTAGTATATTCTTAATCTTCTGCTGTCCTTTTTGCTTATTTGTGTTTTTTATATTATATTTACTTTTAATTACTTTTTTCTGTTGTTAGTGAATGTGTGTGTGATGTCTGTATGCTACTGAGACCTTGAATTTCCCCTTAGGGATCAATAAAGTATCTATTTATCTATCTATCTATCTATCTATCTATATCTATCTATCAACATACACTCAACATGGACTCCTTACCCTCCTTAAATGTTTTTAAAAGTATTTTAAAGCTGGCTTACACTGAACAGTTTCACTGTTTCTAGTGTTCTATTTTATTCTAATGTATATTAGCTCTCCATAGTCTTTGTTGTCTCTGACTCTGTGTCCTCTGTGTTAGTGTGCTATTGATGTCTTTGCTCTGTACCAATGTCCCATGTTGTATTTTCTTTGTCTTTTTTAATTTAAATAATTGCTGCCATCTTGACCAGGGGCCTCATGTACAAAGGCTTGTGTGGATTTCATACTAAAACATTGCGTACGTGCAAACCTGAAAGGTAGCGTACGCACAAAAAAAAATCCTGATGTATGAAACTGTGCGTACGCAGCATTCCACGCAGCTTTTCTTTGTACATCCCAAGTAATGCACGAGCATTACACTCCACCCTCCTCCCTCAATCACACACATTGTAATATGCTAACTAGAAGCCACTCGAGAACGCAGACCTCCGCGAAGACAAAATGGCCTATCTCGCACTAATAATAACAATTAAAACTTATTTGTGGATCCATCCATACTCGAACCTGCTCCAAAGTTTAATAATTTAAATAAAATTAATAACAAGTTTATTTCCAGCGAATGCGAGGTAGAAGTGCTCATATCCGACGAAATGACAAGAATCGTACGTCTTTATCATCTGTAATTAATAACAAACAAAAAAACAGGCTAGTGGCAGAACGTGGCAGTGGCTACTAGAGTCAGAGACGTGGCAAATTCATTGGTCAGTCTGCAAGTAGGGGGGTTCGCAGAACTGGGTTTGAGGCATTTGTACTATTACAACACAACTGCATTAATTTAAAAATCATTAAATCAATCGTGTCCAAGTACCACGCATTGCGCATTCAAAGTTTCAAGAGTGGGGAATGGAGTAAAATATGGAGACACAGTGTGATTTATTTTCGCGGAACGGATGTACAGGACTGAGCGGCGGTCATATTTTGTACCGCTATGCGGTACATCTAGTTTAAACCTGCATGGTAAACTTTAGGCGCCAGGGTTAAGAAAACAACACCATTGGATTTTGACATCAAAATTTCAAAAGGTTTGAAAGTGGTCAGAGATAAAGTCCTAATGTAAATATAAAAATCTATATAAACAAAAGTTTATGAAGGGGTAAATTAACCCATCTAATTTGCCACTGGATAGCAAGCACCTCAAATTAGGCACCTTTCAGTAAATACTGGATGTTGAACATATTTGAGCAGGTTTACTTTCTTTTTTGTCATATTACCCATATAACAAATTAACAGAAAAACAGTAGGCCTAAGATGTAAACCAACAATAGTAAACTATTACTAGCCCATAACCACAAACCGTTATTATCGGCCTACAATAATGTACCCTGGTCAAATCAGTTCCTATCGTGGGTGACTTTGTAGTTCTTCAGAGCCCTATTTTTACTACCCCTGCTGTCTGTACCACGTCCATTACGGACACTATCATCACGATTACCACTGCCACCTCCAGCTATGTTGAGCAAAGGGTCGAAATAAGCATGGTATGCTTAGTGGACACCGTCGTATACACGCAAAGACGCACCTCCATTCACAGACGCACCGTGACTATCACTGTCAATAGTCGATCATAATCTCCATAATTCTCCTTCAGAATCAGAATAGGTGAATAACATAACCTTCCCAAGACTTCATCACACGTGAACGTTTTTTCAACATTTGGTGTCGGCCTATTTCTGCTTCAATTTGTGCAAAATTACGGCCTGCATCGCCGCGTCATTACAAACAAATGCACGTCTTCGTGTTTCTCGCGTGTAACACAAAATTTCCTGAAAACTTTGTGCAGCGAATTTGGGCTTGAATCGAATCTGGATGTCTAGGAACTTGTGGAGGAGAGGGATTTGTCACCGTACTTGGATCTATCGTCTATTTTAACCAGTGTTGTTGTTTGTCACAATCAAAAATACCCTCAAGGGCCAAATTACATATTATTTTGACATTAGGTCGCGGGCCAGAGTTTGAGACCCCTGCTATAGACTGTCATAATAGGGCCCTCAGCCTCTAAAAAGCACAATATGAAGTGGACTGAATAAAAACATGATGTTGGGATAAACACCGACAGTAGCCGATACAGGTCATCGCCCTTCACACATTTGGCATGCCCTTGCTGTTATAGTCTACGATTATGTGGAACATGGGCTTTAACTAAAGGGAAATGCACCTCCGTTCAGTGTCACCAAAAGTGTTTTTTTTTTTTGTCCTTGTGCAAAACAGACTGTTGCCTCATTATTGAATGACAAAGAATGAGTTGCATTGTCTAGGCTACTTGTCGAGACGTTTGCTACAACAATTACCACATATTCGCAATAGCTCTAACCCTAGGTCCATACACATCTTGGTGATACTGTGCACCAACCTGATCAAATTGTAGGCTTTGTACAGTAGGCTAGGCCTATGTGCAATGTCTGTTAGTCTTACAAAGACCTTTTTTGCAAACACCACGCTCTCCCATTTGTTTTCTGTGGTTGCGTGATCCAGGAAACTTAAAGGTGCTCTAAGCGATGCCATGCGTTTTTTAGGCTAAAACATTTTATGTCACTTACTGAAAACATCACCTAACCAACTAATGTGTAAGACACTGTCGCTATACCTGTCACTAGCTTGACTCAAGGGGAGACAGTCTTCATTAACTTGCTTGGCCCTACACAACTACGCCGGCCCTGGGTGTCATAATGACACCTCCAATTTCGTGCAGTTTTGACCATGTCAGCTAGGGCTGCACGATATATCTAAAATCTATCGTTATCGCGATATCAATGCTTGCGATAGACATATCGCTAAGATTACTTAATTTTCGATATATTTTGATACATTTTCTACTTTTTTGAATGTAAACATATTTTACCAAACCGATGCTGTCATGCTGCCCGAGAAGCCCGTTGATCCCCTACCAGTTTAGGTGCGCGGTGTTTTAGGTGTTGGTGGGAGCTAAGTCGTGATGGCTGAAGATAGTGAGCAAGGTAGGTTACACTTGGGTGAAGTAGAGGGATTGGTGACTGAAAGGAAATATTTTGGTTTTATGAAGGATGACGTGTTACAAACACAGCGCCAAATGCGTCCTTCTCCACCGTGTTAAAATAAACAATTTCTTTCATTATCGTTATAGGATCAGAAGATATGTCTTTCACTGTAAGGCTTGTATTTCATGATTTGCATTTAGCAAAAGCCCCAGACACCAGCAGAGAGGTAATCAGGATTCATTATTTGTAAAAGTTGTTTAGCCTACTTCGTTGGACTGTGCGATCGCAGCCCCTTACTTTCACTTTCTGCTGCCCTCATAGTCTAGCGTGGGATGCGCAGCGTATGAGGTTACAGACTGGGCTACTTAAGATTTTAGATGAGTGACCGCCGCAATATAGCTTAAGTAGCTTTTTTTCTAGGCCCAGCGAAGGCTGGCAATGTGGAATATTCCGCTGGTTGGTGCACAAGTGTTCAGATTGGCTGTCTATCCGATTTTCCACACAACTTCGATAGCCTAGTCAGTAGGTCTCTTAGCTGTCCACTTTCATCAGGCCATGTATAGCCTAGGCTACATAATATTTTATATTTTTTATGTAGAAAATTATACATTTATTTCTGTAATTATACACAGGTTTCTCGTTTACCAAAAACTAGATGCACGTGCAGCCATGGGGCAGAAGACGCTTGGTGGCCGTCCACAACGTTATAAACTTAACCTAAATAGTCGGCTGCTGTAAGCTATAATCGGAATTTTTTGTATACCCCTGTTGTCTCAATGATATACCATTTCATTTCAGGCTATATTTCAGAGTTTGTCGTTCATTTTCTTTGTTAATATAACATTGTATTTTGTCATTTTTGGTGAAGACATGCATTCCGTTAGGGATATTGAACATATTGAACATTCTCTAACCATCGTGATTTCGAATTGGTGCAGTTTTCAGTATAACAACTCATTTTATTCTTTTCAAGGAGAGCACTGCTCTATGCTGTTCTATGGTGCTTTCTGCCTCTTAGTTTATCCCCCCCCAACCCTACAGTCTATGCTAGCAGCAAGTAGAATGGAGATTTTTTTTTTTTAATTAAATATCGTAAGTTATATCGTTATCGCAGGACTCAATAATGTTATCGCATATCGCATGTTTTCCTAATATCGTGCAGCCCTAATGTCAGCCAGAGATACCTGCGAATACAACACCTCATTTTTGCTTTTTCATTTTTAACTAGGTGGGGCTATACATCAAATGAGTGGTTATGGGATGGGTTAACATGGCCCCTTAAGACATGTCAAAAAATGTGGTCCTCCTTGGGCCCTACAGTTCACGAGATATTCACAGAAAACTATGTCCACCCTACCCTACTTTCTGGGGGTCCAGTCCGGCAGGTAAAAACTAAAAACAATGGTTCTGTGTCATCCTTGTGGGGCTACATGCCCACCAAGTTTCGTGCCCCCACGGTCTTTCAGTGTCCCGGGAATCATTGACACAAAATTACTGAAGAAAAAAAAAATCTGGAAGAAAAAAAAACTCGACTAAACCTATATGCCGCTTCGCTGTGCGGCAGTCATAATAACGGCTTCAAACTCATGATACACTGACAGAGAATGAAGTCTTTGACATCAGTGAAGTCTGTCAATGCATGCCCAGAATGATATTGCACTGTGTAAAGCTGTTGGTAAGACCATTTTAGCTGGTTTTTAACTAGGTTGGTACTGTGTAACTGCTAAATGGGTTATATTGACACCAACGGGCATAGGCTATACATGGATGATACATGAGGCAACTTTTTGAGCAATGTTGAAGGGAACCACATTCCCTTAAGTTTTTAGGTTACATGTTTCTGTTCCTGATATGTACCTCAAGATATTACAACATTGGACACAATCTGACAAGTTTTTACATCAAAGGAAGAAGGTGAGAAGAGGAAGTGACAACATTAGACACAATCTAACAAGTTTTTACATCAAATGAAGAAGGTGAGAAGAGGAAGTGACACTGTCACTTTGGTCATGTATACTCCCCTCACTCCTATTTAAAAGAGTGATGTGGAGTGCTATTAACAACCCTGACTGCTATTAATAATCCTGACTATACTTCTGTCATTTTCATTTCCAAAAATGCTCTCAGAGCCAAACCTCACAACTCCAATTCCTGATGGTGATGGTGGTGGCTGTCCACCAGTCGGTGTTCAACTGAAAGGCGTGATCTTAACATTCTTCACCACTGATTTCATACTGGGGTTGTTTGGAAACACACTCGCCCTGTGGATCTTCTGCTTTAAACTGAAGGCTTGGAACCCCAACAACTTGTTCCTCTTCAACCTGGTCATTGCAGACTTCCTGGTTCTAGTGAGTCTGCCATTGAGTATCGACACCTTTCTTAGGGGCTATTGGATATTTGGAGATGGCTTGTGCCGGATCCATTTCTTCCTGATGTTTTCCAGTCGTTCGGCCAGCATTGCATTGATGACTCTGGTGGCCATTAACCGGTACTTTAAGGTGAGGAAACTATTATTATGTCATGTCCACACTGAGCTCTCAACATGTCAAACATATTTATCACAGGATACAGGATAAAACCAAACAACTGATCAGTGTTCTAGAAATGTTGAAGCAGTGATTTTCAACCAGGAGTAACTTACTGGTACTTTGACCCAAGAAGCTAGCTATGTTCAGTGTTTCCCCTAGAATTTCCAGCAGCGGTGCTGTTGATCGTAGGAAGCCCCCCCCAAAAAAAAAAAAAATAAAAAAAAAATGGACAGATTGAGTTACAAATTGATGACAGCCATCAACACAAGCATGATTATTGCAGTACTTGAACAGGATTATTCATGTTTTTCTTTCACCTTTTTCATTTACATTATTAGTATTAGCCACTGTACAACTGTACACTGTAGGCCACTGTACAAACTATTACTATTTAGAATATACAGTGCTGTGCATAAGTCAAGACATTTATATATAATGTATTTATTTACGATACATGATGCATTAAAAAATAAATTGATTTTTTAATTAAGGCATTAAGACAAAAGGCAAAATATGTTTTTTATTCCTCCCTTTCAGCATGGGTCTTAACTTTTGCACAGCACTGTATAAACTATATAGACTTCTCTTTTATGCCATTACACTGTATTGGTGCTGTGCAAGTCGAATTGAGTGCCTGTCACTTTAATGCCGTGACGGCCCATGAGGCTGGCTTGATTCTCACGGTTTTAAGCTAACTTAGTAGCGTTGTTGTGCATGGTGCATAAGAATATGTGGATGAAATGAATTATGTTTCCCATGTCATTTGGTAAAATAAATGGTCAAAATTCGAAGAAAATCTGTCTTGGATTATAGCAGATAAGTGTCTTGTATCATATCTATAATTTTGGTGAGCTCTACAGGAATTACAAACTATCTCAGATGTAATGCTTGCGTATCCTATTACTCAAATTCAATTAAACCCACCAATAGGCTAGCTAGACCTTAGTTTCACAGCCTAGGTATGTTAGCAACACAGGGCTTGAAAGCATTGCCTGTATCACAAACAAAAACTAAACAATGCGTGGATTTATCTGGGAATAGGGTACTGAAGGTAGGGGCGAGCTATCTCGCTGGCGTATTTAATTTGGTTCCTTGGTTAACATAATGTAGGCTACGTTTTTTTGCACAAAATTGCGTCTGCTAATAAACTTAAACATAAACACAAACAAGCGTGATCTCCTGTGGAATCCCTGACTGCGCCTTCAACGTTAGCCTACTATTATTTGTTGACATGAAACCTGAACGAACGCAGCTGTTCCTGAAGTTCACTTGCATCTATTTTTTTTTTTTAATTAGGCAACTTTTTGTGCAGTGACGCTTGAATTCCAGGAGCGGCGCTGCGCCGCTGATGAATACATTGTAGGGGAAACACTGATGTTAATTATAATTGAGAGACAAAATCGTTTGCTAAATAAATCTAATGATAAATGGTTGTAATTGCTTGCTAAATAGTTGCCATAGCAATCAATTATTGATACATAAGATAGTTAATTATATTATAACTACAGTATAATAACTGTAGTAATAATGACTTTTTTGTCAATCCAGAGAGTGTGTGTGACTTTTAAAAATGGCATGATTACAAATGTTCTCTGAATGTGAATAGGTGTCACCTTATGGGATATCCCCTTGGGCATGTGTCTTCCACTGAATCCTGCAATATAGAGCTTAAGGGCCCAGACAATCAGTAGATCATGCTAATTTATTTTTTACTAATTCTAAAACATAATCTGATTGAAGAAGAAGACAGGACTGTGACTTTATCAAACGTTTTCTCATCACAGTCCTCTTCCTCCAGGTGGTCCATCCTCACCACTACTTTAACCGCATGACCAAGCAGCAGGCTGCATTTGTTTTGCTGTTTGTCTGGCTCCTGGTGATCAGCACTAAGGTTCCCATGCTGACATTCAACCATATCAAGAACATCCGCAACAACACCCAGTGCTTATTCTTCCTTTCATACAAGGAGGACGGTTCCACAATCCTGGTGGGTACATACCATATCCTGGCAGTCCTCGAGTTCATCCTCCCACTGGCCATGCTGCTCTTCTGTTCCATCCAGATCTCCAGCTCCTTGAAGAAGCGACAGATGGGAAAACTGGCCAAGGTGCGCAAGGCGATGAGAGTGTGTGTCGTTATTGTCATGGTGTTCATGGTTTGCTTCCTGCCCACCACAGTGACGACCATCGGGGTGTTGGGCATCCACTTGTATCGCCCATGGGACTGTAACGCCTTCTACACCTTCACCCAGATCAACATTGTGTCCTTTGGGTTGAACTTCCTGAACTCTGCCCTGGACCCCATCATCTACGTCTTCTCCAGCACCATGTTTAGGAGGGCGCTGTTGGGTGCTCTGCCCCGTGCCCTGCGCTGCGGACAGGACACAGAGGAGAGCAACTCAGTCCACCATCCAGCAAGAGCTGAAGTCCATGAGAGCTGACAGCTGGAGTGAGTAGATTCACTGAAAGTCCAAATAAAGTCAACTCTGTTGAAGTCTTTATTCTAAGTAGGCTATTATTTTTTTCTTCAGTTTACTGACATTCTCCCTCTTCTCATTATACCCCTGCAGGGCCATACAGCCCGTGGGCTGGACCCAGTGTTCCAGTTGTGAGCATGTTGACTGGTGAGATTTGCTCATCGCTGATATTATCATTCTGTAAATGTGAGTCAGAGGAAACTTGAAACTTCAGAAAAATGGATCACAGAACTCGTGTCATTGTAGCAAAAAAATCCAGCATCAGACAAAAAAAGAAATATACAGCATATGTACGTAAAAACAATGATCCTGATTCATAACTCCTTGATATCTGGCACAGTGAATCCATTACAGATTTCAATAGGTGATCTAACCTTTATTTTCAGTCTAGCCTATTAATTGTGACATTACCTACTTTATTAGTTGTTAATATGGTTATACTGTTATTTTAGTGTTTTATAAATTGTTTGTATTTTCATTATATCTGTGAAGCAACCTTGGTTGCCATTCAAGGGCATTTTAAATCGGATGAATCATCATCATTTTATTGCCATTATCATTCTGTGATTGTGAGTCAGAGGAAACTTGAAAATGGATCACTGAACTCTTGTCACTGTAGCAAAAAAGTCCAACATCAGATAAGAAAAGACAATTTGGTCATGGTAATCCTGTGATTTCGAAACTTCCTCAATCATTTGTACATTTGTCCCCACAAAAGAACCACATTTCGAAATGCCTGTGCCATTCACAGTTTGTCCTGCTGTTTGTTGTCCTGTTTGTCCTGTCAAACTATTTTTACTATTGGTCAAAATGTAAACAACATGTAACAGTTTTGAAGTAGAATTTTCTGTATTTGTAATAGCAATGTGACAAAAAGTTTTAGACGTCATCTGTTATTCTTTTATATTGATTATACTGTGTTCATATTAAGTTGTTGAAAAATGGTTTATGATGACTAAAGAATTCAGCATCATACAGCAACATTTATTTCATTAAGTCTAGCTAAGTTTACTAATATCCTAATATTATTGTAAACACGTATTTATTAATAACAAATTATTGGTATTTCATCATTTAACTTTAGCTGCCTGATGGCAACTAATAAATACTAAAGGATAAGGTTTGAAGTTACCAGAAAGGGTTGACGTGGTTAGTAATCAAGGGTCTATGATGTTGTTAGCATGACCAAAGTTAGCAGCTAATATTACTGAAATGTAAAATCTTAGCTAAAACATCCTACTGAAACACCACCTGTCTATACGTTGTATATCACATTGCATTTTTCTGCTTTTTTTGCACTTCTGATTAGACGCAAACTGCATTTTGTTGTCTTTGTACTTGTACTCTGCACAATGACAATAAAGTTGAATCTAATCTAATCTAGCTAAATAAATATTTAGAGAAGGTTTAATTAAGGTTCATGATTTATTTAACAGTGTTGTCTGTATGTTTCATTTAATAAGTGAATGCTATTTACATGATTAATTTTTGCATTAATTTCATCACATGCATTTATATAATTTTAATACAATTTCTTGTTAGACATAAGAAATAAATATCCAGGTTCAAATTATTCAGGATTCTCCCCTTATTTGCTTGTTTTTAGTTTACATGTTTCTGTTCCTGATATGCGCCTCAGGATATTAAAACATTAGACACAGTCTGACACGTTTTGTACTACAATACTGCATTTGACCTTCGACTGATTTGTTTGCAAACACTGTGTTTTTGACATGATTGCTTGCCACAGAAAAAAGGAAGAAGGTGAGAAGAGAGGAAGTTGCAAATGTCCTAAATGTCTCTTACTGTGGTCATACCCCCTCATTCCTATTTATGTGGAGTGCTAACAATCCTGACTAATAATCCTGACTATACTTCTGTCATTTTCATTTCCAAAAATGCTCTCAGAGCCAAACCTCACAACTCCAATTCCTGGTGGTGGTGGTGGTGGTGGTGGTGGCAGTGGCTGTCCACCAGTCGGTATTCAACTGGAAGGCGTGATCTTACCGCCAGTCCTCACCATTGATGTCATACTGGGGTTGCTGGGAAACATACTCGCTCTGTGGATCTTCTGGTTTAAACTGAAGGCTTGGAACCCCAACAACTTGTTCCTCTTCAACCTGGTTATTGCGGATTTCCTGGCTCTGGTGAGTCTGCCACTGAGGATTGATGCCTTGCTCAGGGGCCACTGGGTGTTTGGAGATATCTTGTGCCGGATGAACCTCTTCCTGATGTTTTCCAATCGCTCAGCAAGCATCGCACTTATGACTGTGGTGGCCATTTACCGCTACTTTAAGGTGAGGAAAATAAAACTGACCATGTTATGTAAACATTTCCACGCCTACTGATGAATCTTAATCCTCTTAGATGCTGGGTAACGTCACTTCTGTTTACGTTCAAACAAAACAGAAAGCTAGCTCGCTACTTTCTCCCCCTCCCTCTTGGCAATTGAGACTCTCCTAAACGCGCATCTCAAACAGTTTGTTATGTTTTTATGGGCAAGGTTTGCCCAAGTTGTTTTGTGGCTGGTTTTGGAGCCTGGGTTGTCCACAGAGATCTCATTTTTTTAAAGTGTATTCAGGACACAGGCAACTAGCAGATGGTGAGGTGATGTTTGCTGTAAGTGACAAAGCTTAGAGCACCATAACATCTCAAATTGTACAGTGTACAGGATACCCTAATCATTCATCATTAATTCTCTTTGTTCCATGAGAATATAGAATTATGTCCCTTCTTCCTTCCATCAATCTCAATCAAGTGTATTTTATATTATTTATGTGTCATTTTATAAAAAGCCAGGTCAATAATCTTTGTACCCTGGTGGTATACAGCATCAATGGAAGTTTGAACAAAAGTTAACTTTTTTAATTTGATTAATAATTTTCAATTAATACGTTTTTTGATTTGTTTGTGCCCATTTGTGCAGGCAAAATAAACATTTGTGCACAAACTGTTTTAAACTGTATTAAACTTTAAACTTGTTTAGTGACCTGGGGTCACTCAGCACCCCATTAACACCCAAATGACTCCAAAATAGTTGGAATCGATGCAAAAACGATTCCAACTATTTTGGAGTCATTTGGCCGTTGATGGGGTGCTGGGCAAGGTCATGAAACAATTTAATGTTGAATTCTTTAAGATGGTTTGAGCGCATATGTTTACCTGCACAACGTGAACAAACGATTCAACCATTTTCGAGTCATTTGGATGTTAATGATGCGCTGAGTGACATCACTTGCCAAGCAAATAACACTTAACATAACAGACAATGGTGCACAAATGGATCTGAATGATTATGAATATTTTGTATTTCTTAAAAAACACAAATAATGTTTCTTTCACAAACTAAGATCAGATTTAAGGGTTAATAATGGCTGGAGTATATCTTCAAATAAATGCATGAGACAATCCATTGTCAGGTTTAAACTACAGTAAAACAAAAACATGTTCTTATGTTTCAGGTGTGCCACTCTCACCACCGCTTCAACCGCATGACCAAGCGGCAGGCTGCCTTCGTGTCGGTGTTCGTCTGGCTGTTGGTGATCAGCCCTCGGGTTCCCATGCTGGCTTACAGCCACATCAAGGGCAGCGGTGACAAGACCCAGTGTTTCTTCTTCACTTCTTACAAAGAGGCGTCCCGTGGCATCCTCATCTTGGTCGGCATGCACCGCATCCTGACAGTGCTGGAGTTCATCCTCCCATTGGCCATGCTGATGTTCTGTTCCATCCGAATCTCCAGATTCCTAAAGAAGCGAACAATGGGAAAACCTGGCAAGGTGCGCAAGGCGATGAGAGTGTGCGTCGTTATCGTCACGGTGTTCATGGTTTGCTTCCTGCCCACCACGGTGACGACTATCGGGGTGTGGGTCATCCGCTCGTATCGCCCATGGGACTGTAACGCCTTCTACACCTTCACCCAGATCACCATTGTGTCCTTTGGGTTGAACTTCCTGAACTCTGCCCTGGACCCCATCATCTACGTCTTCTCCAGCACCATGTTTAGAAGGGCGCTGTTGGGTGCTCTGCCCCGTGCCCTGCGCTGTGGACAGGACACAGAGGAGAGCACAGTGTCCTCAGCAAGAACTCAATCCACCACCCAGCAAGAGCTGAAGTCCATGAGAGCGGTCAGTGGGAGTGAGGCCATATCATAAGTCTCACCCTCAGGCTTCCAGTTCTTGGGACTAAGAAAAATATGAATGGGTGTCAAAGTGACAGAGATAAATAATTGTTTGGTCTCGTTTGAATTGCGGCATAAATTTCACTAGCCTGGTTAACACCAGGACATTGAAATTGAGAGTGGGTTTGGAAAGGCTTCATTGACTTATGACTTCCAGGGGCATAAGCAGTAGTGAAATTAAACTTAAATTGGTGCATTAAACTCTTACCTAATCTTTTCAGAAGTGCAGCAATCAAATATTTCTTGTAAACAAAGGTTTTACAGTTTTCTTCCAATTGCTAAAACACAATGTTGCAAAATTTTGTGGTTTTATCAAAATACTTAACACAATTCACAAAACCACACACCCAAACCTCATATACCCTGCTAAATTAATCTTTTCATAGTGCTTACTTCCTGATTGAAGTGGTAACAATTAACCATTGAGGTGTTTGGCCAGTTGGCACATATGTTGGTCAATTAGCTCATGTAGTGTCATTTTGAACGGCAGTGTTTTGAAATGGCAAACATGTGACTTTGTCATTGTTGTGTCTTTTGCATTGTTGTATCTTTTGCAGAGAACCGTGTTCACTGCATTTGAAAAGTGCCATTTTGAATTGCAAAATGTGGGTAAAGCAAAAAATGTGTGTAGAGTTTTGAAGACGAGGTTTTGCTCTCTGTGTGTCAGTTTAAATAATTGTGCTTTGCATGTCATTTCAGTGTGTTAGCAATTGGAAAAAAATCGGTAAATGGTTTTCAAATGTATTTTCAATTAAAATATAAAACCCCTAATTTTAAGTGTATGAAAATGAACTACAACTGTACAACTACAGTAGCAGCACAATGTATCAAAATAAAATACTGTAATTTTGAAAATACAAAAAAAATAGACTTCTCTTTGAAGGGAGCATGAAATCACTTTGTAAACCTTCCATATCTAATCTATTCCTTCATCACTGCACTTACTCCGTAGATAAAGTGGGCAGTGTTTGAGTGCAACAGCTTTTCACCGCCAATGAGAAATACCCTAAATCTGCAAACAGTCAACAGATTATGCTGACCTGCCTGTAACATCTCATAGCCTACCTACTGTATCAGAGATGTATTCAAGAAGTCACAACTGAACCTGTCAAGTGGTACAAACTAACCACCAAATCTGAGAGCCACAGAATGCGGGCTTAAAGGGACACCAGGCAACGTTTTCGTGTTAACTCATCTTCGTAAGTCGGTATATGGCTAAATGACTCATTACAGGGCGAATGAAGACTCTCGTCCACCCCTACTGCCTGTAGGAAGAATATCCCGCTTGCAAGTTCGGTGTATCCTACCCAGGACCTTCAGTCTCAGAAAGTCTGACATCGGTAGAAGCACTTCCCAGTTGTATTTGTCCTTTTGCCCTTCTACATACACCTGTTCCTCAAACACACCCCTCCTACAGTCTCCAACTTCACAAACTAAACTGGGGAAATCTGCCTTTTCATTCTTTGCACTACATGCTTGGAATGAACTATATAATTTAGTATAATTTGTATTTTAGTATTCTTTATCTTCTGCTGTCCTTATTGCTTAGTTGTGTTTTTATATTATATATACTTTTAATTATTTTTTTTCTGCTGTTAGTGAATGTGTGTGTGATGTCTGTATGCTACTGAGACCTTGAATTTCCCCTTAGGGATCAATAAAGTATCTATCATACACTCAACGTGGACTCCTTACCCTCCTTAAATGTTTTTAAAAGTATTTTAAAGCTGGCTTACACTGAACAGTGTCACTGTTTCTAGTGTTCTCTCTTATTCTAATGTATATTAGCTCTCCATAGTCTTTGTTGTCTCTGACTCTGTCCTCTGTGTTAGTGTGCTATTGATGTCTTTGCTCTGTACCAATGTCCCATGTTGCATTTTCTTTGTCTTTTTTAATTTAAATAATTGCTGCCATCTTGACCAGGGGCCTCATGTACAAAGGCTTGCGTGGATTTCATACTAAAACA
Organism: Alosa alosa; assembly: GCF_017589495.1. Lineage (NCBI taxonomy): Eukaryota > Metazoa > Chordata > Actinopteri > Clupeiformes > Clupeidae > Alosa > Alosa alosa. Next base: position 20,959,897 of record NC_063193.1, on the reverse strand, counting down.
TTGCTTACTTGCAAACCTGAAAAGTACAAAACCTGAAATACAAAAAAATCCTTATGTATAAAACTGTGCATACGCAGCATTCCACGCAGCTTTTCTTTGTACATCCCAAGTAATGCACGAGCATTACACTACACTCCACATGCACGAGCATTACACTCCACCCTCCTCCCTCAATCACACACATTGTAATATGCTAACTAGAAGGCCGCTCGAGAACGCAGACCTCCGCGAAGACAAAATGGCCTCTCGCACTAATAATAACAATTAAAACTCATTTGTGGATCCATCCATACTGGACCTGCTCCAAAGTTTAATAATTTAAATCAAATTAATAACAAGTTTTTTTCCAGCGAATGCGAGGTAGAAGTGCTCATATCTGACGAAATGACAAGAATCGTATGTCTTTATCATCTGTAATTAATAACAAACAAAAAAAACAGGCTAGTGGCAGAGCGTGGCAGTGGCTACTAGAGTCAGAGACGTGGCAGATTCATTGGTCAGTCTGCAAGTAGGTGACAGGGTTCGCAGAACTGGGTTTGAGACATTTGTACTATTATAACACAACTGCATTAATTTAAAAATCATTAAATCAATCGTGTCCAAGTACCACGCATCGCGCACTCAAAGTGGAATAAACAAAGTTGATCCAGCCACATCGCCACAACATTAGGCCTACAATTTCTGGATCATATCCCTATATTTGCACACAAGTGCGACAACAATAATGTGAATGCTTAGGCTACTCGAGGAAAGTCAAGTAGGCCATCCTATGCAGTCAATCACACTAAGGTAAATAGCTTATATTCGCGCTTATTAGTCAGGCTATAGCTGGATGATCCGGCAAATGTTAAGGCATATGCAAATGCGTGAAGCCGACCCCATTTATCACAGGTTTTGTGGAAAGCTCTTCAGTCAGTCATCAACACTCGTGTAACCAAATATCGCGCTGTGGATTTTCCGTTTAACCAACAAAACTAGATGCGCGCGCAGCCGTGAGGCAGAATATGCTTGGTGGCCGTCCACAACGTTATAAACTTAACCTAAATAGTCGAATGCTGTAAGTGTGGCAGAGCTGAGGAGTTATTGATTCTAGACGACTACGCCATCTAGGGGATTGCGCCCCAAGAAGTTTAGTTTTAAAGGGTGGTTACTCTCAACCAATGACACAGGGTCGCATACATCAAGAGACTGAAGACGTGATTTACAAAAAAATACAAAGTCTTTTTATTAAGAGATTGACAAAGTACTAACAGAGTGATCACTCCTTAAAACACAAGCAAATACGAGCAGTTATAATATGTTATAAGATGTGTGGACCATGGGGGCGCAGGGCCCGGAGAGACTACTCAGCTGGATAGTGTGGGAAGAAACAGGGCTGTAGCTTACCACGGCAGGGGTAGACTGAAGAGGAGGGGGACGGGTCCAAAACCACACGTGAACACAGCAAGATCAAAATACAAAAGAAAAGAAAGCAAAACCCTGGAGGAAAGGGCTCCACCACCGACCCACTGCTCGAGGTCAAACAGCTCCTGTCTTCCACACACACCAAGGGAGAGAGAAAGAGAAGGGCAACAATGTTTAGTGAGGGCAGGGAGGTCAAAATGGCTAGTTGGACATAGCATACAATAATGTGTAGGACACTTAGCTTTTATGCACACAGAGCCCTGGGCCTTCCACTTAGTACTAGGCGGGAGGTCCCTGCATACTGCCCCAATGGTCCACTGCAAGACACAACCACAAGATTCCAAGGCCCACGCACACACACACACATGCACCCTAAACCGCAGACGAACACACACAAGCATGCACCTCAACCACAGACACACACACTCACAAGCACATGCACCCCAACCACAAACACACGCGCACACACACAAGCACATGCACCCCAACCACAAACACACGCACGCACACACGCACACACACACACACACACACACACACACACGCACATACAGTCAACTCTCCTATTTAGGAGTGTGAAATGACAAAAAGAAAATAAAACAAAAAACACACAGCATGAAGACAATGGACACAAAAGTAGCCTAAACCATATAGCAACAGGCGGTGGTGATAGAGGCGAGTACAGTCTAGCCCAGTGTCATTTGGACACGTTAGAACATGCAGTAATAACACAGAGTACACAGTACTGTACGGCAAGCGGCTTCCCAGGTGGCACGGCCAGGGGGGAAGCTACCTGACTGGACAGCATAGGTTAGCCTACGGTAGAATTTACGTGGAAACAAAGCAGCAGCGGCGAGGCCTATGTGCAGCCACAATCTGGAGCACCGCACAGGCTTCAGCTAAACTTCACTGTCTGAAATCACAGAGGAGAATTAATACAAGCCAAATACCTCTAAATGCAGAAACTGAAATTAAGAGTAGGCTACATACCTGGAAGCACAGCTAATCCAAGAACATGACAGGAAGGGCTACCGAACAGTGCTAAAACCAGACAACAGGCAAACAAAGCAGATTAAACCCCCCGGAGATAATCAACGAGGTATAAAAAGCGTCCGACATAAATTAGGAAAATCGGAATACCTTAATAGCACGATTCCAGTGAATAAACGCTCCAGGCTGGACGTGCAAACAGTCCACTGCCAAGCGAAGATGCGCTCTAAAGCAAGGAAGCATAAACTAATGATGCGGTCGCACAAAAGCATGAACAGGGGTCACGACCGCATCAAACCCTGTGTGAATTTCAGAGAAAGCTTACTTTGTAGTAGAACGATGCAAGAGACCCAAGCAGTAAACCTAGCTCCAGCAAGGCCAAACCAAACTGCCCGCAAGCCACCCAAACACGGAAGCAAGCTCCTCCAGCGACAATGGGAGAACGGAAGACGCACTGTCAGCTGATACCTAGCCGTATAAATATACTCAATGTAGGGGCCGCCCCCTTCATTAACGTACCCACCTCCAATCTGGCAGCTGCCAGAGGGAAACAGGGAAAGCACAAGCTACTCTGCTACATAAGCTACAATCGGATTTTATTGTATACCCCTGTTGTCTCAATGATAATAACATATAATTTCAGACTATATTTCAAAGTTTGCCGTTCATTTGCATTATTAATATAACATCGTATTTTGTCATTTTTGGCGAAGACATGCATTCCGTTAGGGATATTGTACATTAGTGCTGTCAGTTAAACGCGTTATTAACGGCGTTAACGTAAACCAATTTTACCGGCGTCAATTTTTTTAACTCGAGATTAACGTTCTTTTTGGTGTAACAAACTTTGTAGTTTTTTCACATGCTGTTGCAACAACTAGTAACGTTAGAACAACTACAAAACCACACCGGATCTAGCTAGACCGGAAACAATATGCACTGACGAATTGAATGGAACGTTGTATGTGCTGCACGTACACGCCCCCTTTTAGGTGAAAGATGACTGATATAAAGGAAATCTATGCTGCTGCATCAAAGTGGGGAGCGAAAAGGGCTTATAGTTAATTTACTACATCTTGAAACAAACATGAATAAAAGGCACAAAATAAGGTTGGTGTAAGAGTTATCTGTGTGTTTATGGGATTAATGTGACCATGTTCCTATGTTTTGCTCTTTCCAGTTTTCTAACAGGAGTGTTATGAATGTATTGATAGGCACAGTCAAACTGCCCGTGGCTGACTATAATTAAGTTCAGCAAGCTTAACTTTATATGTCATAACATCAACTAAACATAAGTCACACATTCATTCTATCACTTGTAATATGAACGTAGCCCGTTTCCTACAACTAGGTGAGATAATTGGCTATGTTATACTGAAGTTCCACAGTTAGCTAGCTAGCAAGCTAAACCGTTTTGCATGGGATATTATTGTAAGTGTAGCTACATGCTAAATTTGTACAATACATGGGGACGAATTAGGTTGGTAATGTACATCATTTCGACATGAGTAAGTACCATAAACATAATTCTTCATAACTGCCGTGTTAGTAAAATGATTGAATGTCCTGTGAATTAATAACTATTGTAACAATCTTGCAAAGTTGTCTTAGAAAGGTCTTTATTGGTTACGCACCAAAACACACAAACACATAATGTTGGGCCAGACCTGGCCCTTATGCTCCAGCACTAAACATCTATGTGAGGCTGTATCTACAACACACACTAGTTAGACCTGGTTATGAACACTGTAATCAACTATAAACATAAACACGACCAGTCAGGGCCTTTAACATTGGTAACTTGCATGGTTAACATTAACATTCAACATAACACATCACCGAACAGCATCATGGGAGCACAGTCATCAACAGCTAGGCTCAGATCATTACACCAGTGTTTCTCAAACTTTTTCAGACCAAGGACCACTTAACCAGTAAAAAAAACCTCACGGACCACCTAGCTAATAGACACAATAGGCCTACCACTGAACCACCTTGCTTATTGTCTTTTCACTTTTGCTTATTGTGTCAGAGGATTCATATGATTTAAATTGGCATATCTTTTACATAGGCAGTGTTGCAGAACTGTTTAGATTTACATGGGTTCAATATTGCTAACAACTCATCTATACTATTTTTACCACGCCTGCTCGCCGGACCTTGGGATATCTTTGGACGTGGTCCCCGGACCACACTTTGAGAAACACTGTTGACTTAGTCCATGTCCCCTTGGTCTTACCCTCACGAGTCCAGGCCTGGCTGGGACGCTGACAGCTGGCGTTGACCGTCCTTGGCGATTGACTTCGGTGAAGGCTGCACGGTGACCGTGTTAGAGCCACAGCCCATTGTCACCAAGTTCCACAGAGTCAGGGTGTCAAAGTCTCCATGACCTCAGCTGAGGCCAGGGTCAATACGGGCCAGTCGATCACGGTGGAGAGCCACAACTCTCCGACGCTTAATCAGTCTCACACGACAGACCACATCAGACAGCTTTCTAAGACATTGCACGGTCCGACCCACTGGCTAGTGAGTTTCGGGAAATGCCTTTTCTTTCTATCCGGCAGTACACCCAAACTTTATCGCTGGTTGAACTCCTGGCCGCTGACAATAGCCGTGATCGTAAGCTCGCTTTTGACGTATTCCAGCTTCACTCATAGCCTGCCTGGCCAACCTGTGGTACTCCTTTCAGTTCTCGCGTAGCTGCTTATAGTATTCCAGCCCTGGCTTACCTCCCCTCCACTTCGAGGCGAACTGAACACCAAGTCCACTGGCGTATGTAGCTCTCGCCCGAACATCAGAGCTGCCGGTGTGCATTTTGTTGACTTGCACTGCTGTGCGATATGTCCAGAGCACCAGGGGCAAGTGTAAGTCCCAGTCCTTTTTGTCGGTCGGCCAATATGGCCAGCTGCACTGCTAGAGTCCGATTAAAACCGTTCCACCAGCCCGCCTGCTTTATGGATGCAGAGGTGTCGTTCTCGTTTTCCCGATGCCCATGCGCTGGCAAACCTCAGCAAACACCTCTGCCTGAAATTCCTCGGTCGCCTGGGAGTTTCCTTCCGGTGCCCCGGAACCGCAGAACATCTCAGTGGACCAGTCTGTCCGCTAATCGTTTGGTGCTTTGATCTGCACTGCGATACGCCTGCGCCACTTAGTGAAATAGTCCATGGCCACGAGCACGTAGCGATTTCCCCCTGCTCTGTGACTGGCAGTGGGCCCATGACATCGACGGCTACCGGCTCCATGGGAGTCTCCCGACTGGTGTATTGCTGCAGCGGGAGCGTGCGAGTGGGCGTAGCCCTTCGCTGTGCAGGCGTCACAGCAGTGAACATGCAGTTCAACGCCCAGCCTGCATCCCGGCCAATAGAAGTGGCCTCTTAGCCAGACGAAGAGTCTTTGCAGTGCGAAATGAGCCGCCCCCACTGCCCCATGCACATGTTCCAGCACACAGGCTCGTAATCCAGCAGGAACCAGCAACTGGAAATGTCCAGATTGCCTATCGGGAGCTCGCCAGTGTCTATACAACAGTCCTTGACGTGCTACTATTCCCCGCCACTGTGAATAAATCGCTTTGATCTCTGGATCGAGTGCTGATTCGTCAGTCCATGGCGGTCGCTGACCGGCTTCGATCCATGACCACAATCGGCCGAGCGTGGCGTCTTCCGATTGTGCCTTCCGGATCTCCTCCTCGACATCACGTCCACCGGCGACTGTAAGCGTCCGTGGCCCCAGCTGCCGCCTGCAGTGCTGCGTTGTGGCGTTGGCTGGTGGTGCGTTGTGTCCGGTCTCTCGATCACTGTAGCTGGTAGCTCTCGCTGGCGTGAAGCTGGCGAGCGGTGGCTCTCTTGATGGCGCGGCGCTGGCGAGCGTTGAGTCTCTCGCTGGCGTGCTGCTGACGAGCGTTGGCTCCCTCAATGGCGTGCTGTTGGTTGGCCCTGACCTTCTGTTGGCGCGACGCTGGCTAGCATTGAAAACAGCGACTCTCTCTCTCTGCCGGGCGGTGATGCAGCCTGTAGTCGACGAGCGGGTCTCCGCCGAGCCGCGGCCAGGCTCCTCTCCTCCCTCCGGTGGCAGCGTTGGCACTGGTCTGCTGCACACGCGTTGCCGTGAAGGCGACCCGCCCGGTGTCGAATCTCCATGTCGTAGTCCTGAGCGCCTCAAACCAGCCGAGCCAGCTGGGTCCTCTGGTTCTTTGAAGTTCAGCAGCCAGGTGAGCGACGCATGGTCCGCTCTCAGCAGGAACCGCTTGCCGTGAGGTAGGTTCGAAATGGCGACTGCCACCACCACAGCCAACAGTTCTCTGCGTGTCACGCAGTAATTCTTCTCCACTCGGTCCAGTGAGCGGCTGAAGCATGTGACCACTTGCTCGCCCTGCCCGCCCGTTTCAGGAGAGGGATATCGGCGCCGACGCCCACGTCGCTGGCGTCGGTGTCCAGGATAAACGGCAGTCGAGGGTCAGGAAGGCGCGAGCACCGGGGAAGCTCCAGGAAGTTCGCCGGTGCTCAGGGCACCATCGCGTGGAACAGGCCGTCGCCTCACCGTCTCCACCTTAGCTGGGTCGGTGGCCACCCGGCAGCCCCACGACATGGCCCAGGAACCCGGTTTGCCTCCGAACAGGTGGCACCTTTTTCGGGTGCAGTTTGAGCCCAGCACCTCGTATGGCGCGAACACCTTCTCCAGATGTCCCATGGCACCGGTGAAGTCTGTTGCATGACACAGGATGTCGTCCAGGTAAACCACGCACGCATGTTCATGGAATGCCCGCCAGACACGCCCATCAGTTGCTCAAAGTTCGCTGGCCTGCTTCGTATAGGCCGAACGGAAGTACCCGAACTGCCACAGCCCCTCTCCCGATGGTAAACGCTGTCTTCGGCCGAAGCCCGGGCTAACTCAATCTGCCAGTAGCCACTGCGTAAGTCCAGCGAGCTAAACCAGCAGGAGCCAGCAATGCTGTCCAGCACATCGTCACGCGGGGAGCGGGTAGGAGTCTTTCCGGTTACCTGGTTGAGGCTGCCTTTAGTCAACACAGAACCACCGACGAAATGGCCTTATTCGATCCAGTACAGCAGGCGCAGCCTAGGGACTGATTGCTTGGCTCTATCACCCCGTCCGCCCATTTCCTTTGATCTTTTCTTCAGCTGGTTGTCGCTTGGCTTAACGGTGTTTATGAGGCTGAAGTTTAATGGGTCGGGGCATTTCCGGGTGTCGATGATCGTGTTGGACCAGGCTCGCTCGGGTGCAGTCCCCATCTCTTACTTAAGATGTCGGTGTATGCTGCTAGTAGTCTCCACACCTGGCTACCCAGTTTCCACCAGCCCCTCACAGCTACAAAGTGCACAGTTCATTTACGGCTTGGTTTGTCTCTACAGAGGGGTCTCTGAGCTTTGAGTGGTGTTTGCTCAACCCCAGCTCTTTGGCTTCTCCCTGGTGGGCGGAGCTGAGCAGTGGCGGGCCTCAGCGAGCTGGACCTGGATGAGACCTGTTGTTTTTTCGCTGGGTTTGAGTTTCTGCTGGGGCTTGTGTGGGGAGGGGGCGGAGACTCAGCAAGCGGACACTGGATGAGACCTGTGTTTTTTTGCAGGGTTTGAGTTTCATGGGCTTGTGTGGGAGGGAGAGTCTTGGATGGCGAGCACTCTTTGGCGAAGTTTGCTTCCCAGGGCTTGTGTGGAGCGAGTTGAGAGTTCTTGTCAGCCAGCTCCTCCCACTTCATGCTCTGTTTTCCCCGCCGTGTCCAACACTACGCTGCTCGTCCCTAAGTGTAGGTGGTGAACTGGAAATGTCCACCACAGCCCCCCATTTCTCTAGCACGCCCAGGCCGAGAATGCAAATCATCCTGAATGCTAGCCAACCAAAAGCGGGCTCGCCGTCTCACCGTTGATGCACACGCACACCACTTTTGTCCATACAGTTCCGCTCGCTCCGGTAACTGTTGTGATGCGCGGTTTTTGTCTCTTCCCCAGCCTCTGGGTCTGGCTACCAGGTGCGGGTAAGAGACGGGGCGCACCAGCGTAGATGGTGGAGCCAGGTCGATCAAGGCACCACACTGAGTCCCGCTCTGGCGTACAGTCCACATAGAGTCCTCTTGTTTGGTCGAGGCGGCCCAGTCGTTATGCAGTCCATAGCCAGGGAGGTAGTGAAACTTGAAGGTGGCATCCCCTCCTCCGTGCCACCCCCTCTAGTTTGACTGAGGCGTGCATGGGTGCTGGGGCGGGACAGTACCTCCAGCAATGTGACCTGTTCTGCCCACACCAGTAGCATCCGTCTCGCTGGCCAGCCTCTTCCACTCACTGCGTGGGCGGCGTTGTGGTGGCTGTGCTGTGGTCTGTCGCGTCGTCTCCAACTCCTCCCTGTCTTCCTCCATGGAGATGTCTGGCGTGTGAATGTTTTCCACTGACCGTTGTGTGGAAGATGTTTTCCAGCTCCTCCAGAGCCTCGCCAAACGCTTCCAGTGCCATCTCCATGAAGCTGGGGCGCCAGGCGACAGCAGCAGGTCTCTCAGCTTGCCCAGCCCGGTGGATGCCTCGCAAGACAAACGCTTTCCAGTGCCATCTCTTCATGTACCTGCAGTCGCTGGTAGCCCCCAGTACCAAGGAATACAGTTGCAGGCCAAGCACCTGTCGCCCTTGCCCAGTCTCTGCAGCCGGCTTGCCTGAAGGTATGGCGCCAGTTGTCTCACCAAAGCATCGCTTTGGTGAAGATCCCTCTGGCCTGTCATTGGGGACCAGTTGCAGAGCTGCCTGACAGTCCAGGGATGCTGCCATTAGTCCTGGTTCGCCTCCTCCTGTGGCGGGGCGGTTTCTTCGTTACGGTCATGCTGCAGGCTGGCTCCGCCTGCCCAGTGCAGGGCCCAGCAGGTGAGACTGTCGTCGAGAGTCGCCTTGGCAGGGAAACTCATCATCGCTGGGGTATCGGTCGCAGCTTTCTCCTCCCCGGGCCCAGTAGGGTCCAGCATCCCACTTCTGACACCAATGTAACAATCTTGCAAAGTTGTCTTAGAAAGGTCTTTATTGGTTACGCACCAAAACACACAAACACACTAAACATCTATGTGAGGCTGTATCTACAACACACACTAGTTAGACCCGGTTATGAACACTGTAATCAACTATAAACTATAAACATGACAGTCAGGACGCACAACATTGGTAACTTGCATGGTTAACATTAACATTCAACATAACACATCACCGAACAGCATCATGGGAGCACAGTTATCAACAGCTAGGCTCAGATCATTACACTATGTAACGTCAACGTGTGATTACTAGCTGTCTTTCCCATGATATAATGTTAACATGTTTTCCACTGAAATGGGGCGTGATGCAGATTAAATGTATCTTTATGATGATGCGCCGTTAGTAGGCTAAAAGCATGCTGCATACACTTGGTGCCACCAAAGATTTTTTCACCGTCACTTGTTCTGTTATCAACATTCCTCTTTGGCTGCTACTATTTGTTTATGTGCACTCTGCTTTTCGACATTCATTTACATTAGATTCCATTCTTTTTCAATACAAACTCCATTTTCAGCATCACACCCTTGCCGCCTTGTAAATCACGATTCAGTTATATTTGGTCGACGCTGCTCCATAAAATACATTGTTCATCCAGTGTTTGCCTGTTAAAAACTTAGGCGTTGAAAAGTTCCTTATTTTCAACTGAACTCAAAGATAATGAATATAGTATGAATATAATATTTTCTGTTTATTATGCCCTTTATAATGTGTGTAGGCCTACATTTTGTGCATGCACTTCTGTGGTAGCATTTATTTCATTTTATATCAGCTATTTCTGAAAAATATAGCCTATTGTGTTGCCTCAGGTCTGCTGCACATCTTTTGAAATTTGATTTGAAATAATCAAATAGACCTACGTCTTAAAGTTCAGTTAATAAAGTAACTTGCTTTGCTTTCATTTGAATCCCAATCAAGATGCACAATAATTACTTTATTGTTAATATGGACTCCTGGAAAGTTCAGAAATGCAAAATAATAGAATTTTAATCATATGATAAAATATGTGATTAATCGTGATTAACTATAGGAATTCAGCGATTAATCGTGATTAAAAATTTAAATCGTTTGACAGCACTATTGTACATATTTAACATTCTCTAACCATCGTGATTTCGAATTAGTGCAGTTTTCAGCACAAAAACTCATTTGATTCTTTTGCTCTTTTGCATTGCTTTATGCTGTTCTATGGTGCTTTCTGCCTCTTGGTTGCGCACGCATGTTTTCGTGACATTGCTAGAAATCCATGTATAGGTCTTACATTCCCTTTTAAAGAGGCCCTATGCAACAATTTTAGCAAAAATGACCTTAATTATGCAGGTTGAGAGTCGTTGTGTTGGTTCTACAACACTTTTTGGGTCGCTTGGTGGGTGCTTCGCCTCCCCTAGTGCTTCTCCGCTGAAAAAACCGAATATGCAACTTTCTGGTCGCGGTCCCAACACATCCGGATGTAACTCTCGGTGAAAATACTCAGAAAATGTAGTCAGATTGTAGTTTCTAAGAAGACTGCAAACGGATTAACCGACTTTGGTTTTTTGCTGTTGAAATTGTAAGTAGCCTACCCTTGGGTGAACTTCGTTTTTGTAATGTGATTTGATAGTCTCTTGAACAATGTGTTTGCTCGACGGTTTTATTGTGAGCCCTATGTGTTTAGCTTGGTTTATTGATGGCTAGCTCGCTAGCTAGTGGGGGTTTAGCGTAGCAGTCACTTGCTACCGAAGCTGCAGGGGGAGCTATGTCGTGAAAAATGTGAGCCCAAATCAGGCGACCCTGGCGCATGGCGTAAAACTCGTTTTCCAACCAAAGGTGCAAAGTTTATTTTCTTATTTTGCCTGTCTATTTTTTTAAACAATGCGACCAGGGGTGTGGTAATATACAGTTTGTACAGTATGTGCAATGTCTGTTAGTCTTACAAAGACCTTTTTTGCAAACACCACGCTCTCCCATTTGTTTTCGGTGGGTGCGTGATCCAGGAAACTTAAAGGTGCTCTAAGCGATGCCACGCGTTTTTTAGGCTAAAACATTTTATGTCACTTACTGCAAACATCACCTAACCAACCGCTAGCTGTCTGTGTCCTGAATACACTGTAAAAAACACCAGCCCAGAAAGACAGCCCAGGCTCCAAAAACTGCAACAAAAATAACCTGGGCAAACCTAGCCCATAAAAACATAACAAACTATTTCAGCAAATCACAGACGAGATGCGTGTTTAGGAGAGTTTCAATTGCACGGGAGCAGCACGGGAGGGAGGGGGAGGAAGTAGCGAGCTAGCTCTCTGTTTTGTTTGAAAGTCAACAGAAGTGACGTTATCCAGCATCGCTTAGAGCACCTTTAAAGAAAAACAAAGATTGGTCGCACTCCAAATTTTTTTTTTTCTGATTTATTTTCACTAGCAACAGGGGGTAAGTAAACAAATGTTTCAGCCTTATGACAGTGACACTGACGAAGGCCATAAGGCCAAAATGTTTGTTTACTTAGCCCTGTTGCTAGTGAAAATAAATCAGCGAGACAAAAAAAAATTGGAGTCTTACAAAGATGAACAGACACTCCAGGCCATTTAGACACCATGCAAATGGTGGGCCTTTTTGGAAGAAAGTTCAGGGCTTTTTTTTAGTCTCAGTCCGTCTCTGCCGACTGCTGTTCCCGCTGTTCATTCTTGTGAAGTTTCTTCCGTTTTTCATGCCCTGAATGGTAAATTGGTTTCATGTTCATCTTGTTAATGTATAAGACACTGTCGCTCTACAGTCTTCATTAGAGACAGTCTTCATTAGACAGTCTTCATTAACTTGCGTGGCCCTACGCAACTTAGTATAAGTATATATACTTTTTTGATCCCGTGAGGGAAATTTGGTCTCTGCATTTAACCCAATCGGTGAATTAGTGAAACACAAACAGCACACAGTGAACACACAGTGAGGTGAAGCACACACTAATCCCGGCGCAGTGAGCTGCCTGCTACAACGGCGGCGCTCAGGGAGCAGTGAGGGGTTAGGTGCCTTGCTCAAGGGCACTTCAGCCGCGGTCACTGGTCAGGGTTCGAACCAGCAACCCTCCGGTTACAAGTCCAGAGTGCTAACCAGTGGGCCATGGCTGCCCCCATAAACTTGGGCCCTACACAACTACGCCGGCCCTGGGTGTCATAATGACACCTCCAATTTCGTGCAGCTTTGACCATGTCAGCCAGAGATACCTGCGATTACACCACCTCATTTTTGCTTTTTCATTTTTAACTAGATGGGGCTATACTGTACATCAAATGAGTGGTTATGGGATGGGTTGACATGGCCCCATAAGACATGTCAAAAAATGTGGTCCTCCTTGGGTCCTACAGTTCACGAGATATTCACAGAAAACTATGTCCACCCTACCCTACTTTCTGGGGGTCCAGTCCGGCAGGTAAAAACTAAAAACAATGGTTCTGTGTCATCCTTGTGGGGCTACATGCCCACCAAGTTTCATGCCCCCACGGTCTTTCAGTGTCCCGGGAATCATTGTCAAAATCTGGAAGAAAGAAAAACTCTTGACTAAACCTATATGCCGCTTCGCTGTGCGGCAGTCATAATAACGGCTTCAAACTCATGATACACTGACAGAGAATGAAGTCTTTGACATCAGTGAAGTCTGTCAATGCATGCCCAGAATGATATTGCACTGTGTAAAGCTGTTGGTAAGACCCTTTTAGCTGGTTTTTAACTAGCTTGGTACTGTGTAACTGCTAAATGGGTTATATTGACACCAACGGGCATAGGCTATACATGGATGATACATGAGGCAACTTTTTGAGCAATGTTGAAGGGAACCACATAATGGCTTCCATGTATTCTGCTGATTCAAGAAACTGATAGTTCAAGTTCTCAAGAAACTGATGGTTAAAATTCTGACGTGAAACTTGAGGTGGGTATTGTGTATGTGAATTAATGGACACTGCCCAGACAGTTTTTAGGTTACATGTTTCTGTTCTTGATATGTACCTCAAGATATTACAACATTGGACACAATCTGACAAGTTTTTACATCAAAGGAAGAAGGTGAGAAGAAGAAGTGACAACATTAGACACAATCTGACAAGTTTTCACAACAAAGGAAGAAGGTGAGAAGAGGAAGTGACACTGTCACTGTGGTCATGTATACTCCCCTCACTCCAGGGCTCGAATTATCTTTTTGTCTTGAAGGGGGTCTCTCTATCTCATAAATAAAAAGTTGGCACACCCCGCGTATAGCCTAACAAGGCGATACAATGAAATAGCCTAGGCGCAAGTGGCGCTTTTGTGCAGTAGGCCTACAGTATATGCGCATGGTAGGCCTAGGCTTTACCTTGACACACGCACACAACAGACATAGATTTTTCATAGAAATTGATTACTTTTAATTAATTTCAACATATTATTGATTATAATAGTCCATTTCTCATTTCAATTTCACAATACAAAGAAATAGACTAAACGATTTAGTCTGTGCCATTCTCAATTTCACAACGTAACTCATTTAAACCAGACCATCGTCTCAGATAGGCTATCCTCAGTGTCAAACACAATAATGCATGTAGTGTAACTGGCAGAAATGAATAAAGCCAGCCAAACTATGTTCTAGTAGGCTAATGTGTTGAACCGTGGAAAATTAATAGACAAACAATTTTGGAGTTTGCACTGAGATATTGTCGGGTAGCCATTGAATATTCCGACATCAGAGATTGCTAACAGGTGTTTCAAAATAGCTGGGAACTTTCCGGAGCTCTGAATGGCAGAGGATAGCTAGATCATCAGACAACACAATCATTGTAGGCTGCATTATGGGCCATAATTTATGGCTTTGTCAATCAACATAGAATAGGTGAAGCATGGGCGTAGATTTAGGGTGGGACGCCAAGGACTAGTCCTAATCAATATTTTATGATGACAAAATTGTCCCCACCAATATTTTAGCGAACTTATTTGTGGTGCTGATCATTCCGACAGCCAGCACAACAGTACAAGAAACGTCGTCATATGATTCATGATTTGCTGAAAAACAGGGGGGAGGGTGAAGGGTTATCTGACATGCACGCTACAGTAGCTGTACACGCACGGAGAGTGACAGGCAATTAGATTTACACACCAAATGTGATGATATGTACAAGTGTAGCCCAATAATTTAAATATCAATATGATGTAATCAAATTACTAAATATGTTTAGCTATTAGTAATCACGCAGATCATAAAATACCATAAATAATTATCAATATAAATGTATAGTTTATATGAATTCCAAAATATGAAAAAGAAACCTATGACAACCATCACTTTCTATGTGTGTGTCTGGAGGGTCAATCAAATTCTATGATTGCCACTGATGTGAATGATCTCACAAATCACACACAAACCAAATCAAATTTTAAAAATGCATTTGAGTATCAAAATCGAGATTCTTCACTTGCTATTGGTATTGAAAAAATAATGTTGGTATTGTGACAACAGGAGTTGTGGATGTGTCCCCACCAAAGCTGAGACCAAACCTACGCCCTTGAGGTGAAGCGCAAGTTCAACAGCAAACAGGACTTTTCAGCACGTATCAAACCACGTAGGCTAGCCCAATGAACACCTATGCAAATAGACAAAACACTCACATCAAAGCAGGGTGACTTCTTCAGATTTTATGAAGTGCTGTCAAATCGATACGGTTTGCTCATATTAACGTTTTTCATGTGACGTATTCTAGGTTCTATAGCTTTGTTTACATCCAGCTGGTAGGCAAAGGACAAGTTGAACCCATTGAACATCGTTGTCTGCAGCTGCCTCTCAGTAGGCTACATCTCTGTATTTCAGCAATGTCAACATTTCAGGCATCAATAAAGGTGATGATGAAACGTTATCCCATTGTTCAATATTTGATAGCCCGTCACAGGAACGTTGTTTCGCTAAAATCGCCCTGATTTGGTGCATTGATCTGTATCGAGAACCTGCATGTAGCCTAATGGTAGCCTAACTTTTTTTTTCTGTTCAAAACTCGGTTTACACGAAGACGATAGCCTTTCTTAGAAGCTGCGAAATTTGACCAGAAAGGAACATGTCTTCCTTCTGAAAGCTGACACAAAATCAAACAATATTTGATCATTTAACTTCAACTGAACAGCGACAGGTTTTGGTAGCAGTAGACTCAACAGACTTTAAAACCGGAAGCCTAGAAGCTACTGTTATAGCCGGGCGTCAGTCAGCATCATAACATTAATGGCGTTAGTCATGAATCCTGTAACATATTATATCATATAACAGCGATGGCTTATTCCAAGACGATCTGCATGGATATATAACCACCCAGAAAAAACTCAGAATGTGAGTGATAAAGTTCATTAATTGTGAAACTTTTATTAGTTATCCATTGCAGCATCGCCTATATTAGGCTGTTATGCTAGCTCAGCCTTTTAATATGTTGTTATTTTGGTCATGTGGACTTGATTAAACGGGTAAAGATAATTCATAAACTGCTTATTTCTTACATGACTGAAGCAGTAGCCTAGGGTTCAACAGTGGTGTTTGAGGTTGCTGTGTTGTTGTTGTGTGTGATCGCTAAACCATTAGGATCAAATCAGTTTATTTTGACATACGGAGTTAGCCTAAGTGACCTGTAGCTTTAACTATAGCACAAAAGCCTATTCTGTTTTCATTTATTAGCATTTGTTGTGATTATATAATCAAATGACACACATGATAACTTGAAATAGAAGGACAGGAGATAGGTGATTGATGTCCACAAGCACGGAATTTCACGAGACAAATTAGGAACAAACTGTTCGGTAAAATAATCTTGCCATGTTTAAAATGCTGCACTTTTTTCCTTCATAGCCTGTCTCTGGCAATTCATTTTGGATGACTGTAGATAGTTGTATTTAGCCACGTCTTCGTAGACAGTAGGCTACACCGATTAGGCTATCTTGAGAATAAAAAAGACTTCACAGCTGCTAACGATCATCCTCCACAACCATTTAGGATAGGTAGGCTAAACGGTCGTTTGTCGCCTTTTTGCTTCTTATTGTAAAACCAACTGTTAGGCCCTACACAAGTGGTCGGCATCCCGTCAATATTTGATATTAAAATTTCAATTTTGAAGCTATTTGTAACTATGTGTAGCCTATGCAACCCGGACTGTTGTAGGCTTGCCTTACCACTCTCTGCAGTGCCTTGCCTACCATTCTTGCCTACCACTCTAGTTGTAAACAAACGGTCACATGACATTATGGCGTAGGTGCAAAACCTGGGATTTGATTTGAGTTAAAAATGCCAGACACTTTCAGATTTGAGAGACCCCCCCAGGTTTTGACTTTGTTGCTTTCATGGGAGCCAGTCCCTCACTCTGGGAGCTCGGCCCTCTGGCTCCTACTGCACTCCCTGCCTCCCCTCCTGGCCCTATTTGCGTTTAGGAGAGTTTGGAGAGAGTTTGGCCATAAGGCCAAAATGTTTGTTTACTTAGCCCTGTTGCTAGTGAAAATAAATCAGCGAGAAAAAAAAATTGGAGTCTTACAAAGATGAACAGACACTCCAGGCCATTTAGACACCATGCAAATGCCTTTTTGGAAGAAAGTTCAGGGCCTTTTTTTAGTCCCAGTCCGTCTCTGCCGACTGCTGTTCCCGCTGTTCATTCTTGTGAAGCCCTGAATGCAGGGTTCCTTGGGTCTTAAAAGTGTTAAAAACCTAAAATTCAGAACTTTAAATTTAAAAGGCCTTAAAAGCGTCTTAAAAGCGGCCAGATTTTCATTCGAGGTCTTAAAATTCATTTAGTCAGGTCTAAAAATATTTTACCATCGTTCATTTCCAGAAACGCTGGCCGCAGAAAGTTATTACAAAGTAGCAAAAAAGTATTGAGTCGTAGCTTGCAAAGCAGAGCTCTAGCGTCTTTGCTACCATTGTAACAAAACCAGCAGAATGTTCAGAACATTGGTTCAGTGTGTTGTAGTTCTTTCTGGGGATATTGGTGTTGATGCGTAGCCCTCGCGGTGATAAATCTACAAATCCGTGATAAATGCAATACCTGCCCGCAAAAATACGTCTGCGTCTCCTCAGAATTTGTTAAAGTTTGGCTACATGTGGAAAATGGGAAAGTGTAGGCCTACTTTCAAACTTACAGACATGGCTAGATCCAGTGATGCCAGTAACGCTGTTACTCTATTTTGATTATTATTATTTTTTTTTCGGTAACGAGTCTAACATGCTACTATTTCTAGCAATCAGATTCAAGTTACTTATCCAAGTCACTGTGCGTTAGGCCTACTATTTTTGTCATTTAATCTTAGTAAAAGATATATTCTTTGCTTTTTTTTTTTTTGTCTCGGGATTAACACTCACGCTTTTCAGCATGATGACTCACGTGTAATACCACGCAGCAACACAAACATAAACAACAATAGAGGGAGGAGAGAGATCGCATTTTTAGCTATACAGTCATTATTTTGAGTTTGTGTCCCGCTAAACATGATAACATTAAGGTACGTTGTACACTCTGTGCTGGTGACAAAGTGCTGTCTAGCTAGACATCCCAAGTCTCCCGAAGTTCTGGGAGTCTCCCGATAGCGGCTTCCTGACGCCCGCAAATTAGATAAAATCTCCGGAATCTAGAATGAACAAGAGCCAAAGCCAGGACCGGAATTCAAATCACGTGTGCATCTGAGTTTAGCGCGCACATGACGGAGAGGGAGAGAGAAAGGGGTGGTGCGTGTGTGCCTGAAGCGCATCCAAGACAGAGAGCAGAGTCAGTGGCCCCCAAAAAGAACATCTAAGACCCATTTCACATCAGACTACACGAAAGTGTACCCTTGTCTCATAAGAGTAAAACATAATTGTATCATTGCCCATGCCAATTGTAGCATTGCCCATGGCTGCAAAAGACTTGTTGAGGTGAGTTTAACAAGTGTCATTTAATTTGCTATTATTCAGGCCTATACTAGATGACTAGTTGCCAAGGCTACATGAAAAGCCTTTTCTTTGCAAACACCGACTCTCCCGTTTGTTCTCTTTTTGAAAATGAAAAGCCCAAACTACCAAAATCTACATATTTTATCATCAAAATTTCTATCAATAGGCCTTCCTTATTTGGTGTAGTGACTAGACATTATTGCACAAACATCTGAATTTCAGTATCTAATTAGGCTAAAGGGCTACCTCCCTAAAATTACCTTTTTTCAGGTTGGGATGTCTGCTATACATTGTTGACATTACTGTTAAAATGCATTTCCAATAAAGTGAGTATTGGCAAAACCAGTTATCATTTTTATGTTGAGGCGGTGGGGGTGTTGTCAGCAGCTGCTGAAAGTAACTAATAAAGTAACTTGTAATCTAACTTAGTTACTTTACTGATTACTTGATTTTAAAAGTAACTAAGTTACTTTTTAAAGGAGTAATCGGATTACTTTTCCAAGGTAACTGTGGTAACACTGGCTAGATCACAGTGATGTCTGCTGTTGGTTACAAGTGGTACCCAGCTCCAGGTACGAGGCTCGCTGCAAACTTTGCAAAAAAAAACTATTCAATTAGGGGACTCTGGGTGTGAAGGCGCTGGAGTCACAAGCCAGAGCATGCAGAGAAACATAAGCTAGCCGCAAAATGCAAACTGTTTATCAGCACAAGCCGCTAACATCATTTTAAAGCTCCGGTTTCGCTCTTTCAAGTGACATCTGTGCGACTTGTGCGAGATAAGTACTCCGTGAGCAATTCAACAGAGAATAATGGAAGTGAATTTGGACGCATATTAATACTATATATTTTTAGGAGGGCTTTTGATCATCTTTGGGTGGTTTCAGCTCCCCCAAAATACTGTAAGCCTAACAACGTCTTTGACAAGGCTCATACACATACCCCACCCACACACATTCTAATGCAAACACACACGGTGCAGTGCAGTGTCCAACCAAAACATACTTTCACACCCAGTTTCAACTCCAGTCTCATTTCTGACTTTGTTGATGAAATCTATTCTATTTGAGGGCTAGTTTGTTTTAGATTATTTTCATTTTGGGCTTAAGGTTTAGGGCATTTGGTACGTGAGGATATTTTTCCTTCAGTATACTACAAGTGAGCAATGTAAAAATCAGTTGGGTTGTAGACGTTGGGTGTGGAAGGTTACTAGTTTGATTGCTTTATCTGTAAATTAAATTAATGCTTTTTCAACGACTTTTCAATGATTTTTTCAGAATTTCTTTGATTTGAATATTTTTTGGTAATGCGTCGTGTAGGTCTTAAATTTCAATCTTTATGGTCTTAAAATGTCTTAAAAAGGTCTTAAATTTGACTTACTGAAACCTGCAAGAACCTTGTGAATGGTAAATTGGTTTCATGTTCATCTTGTTAATGTATAAGACACTGTCGCTATACCTGTCACTAGCTTGACTCAAGGGGAGACAGTCTTCATTAACTTGCGTGGACCTACGCAACTTAGTATAAGTATATATACTTTTTTGATCCCGTGAGGGAAATTTGGTCTCTGCATTTAACTCAATCTAGCTTTAACTAGCTTGGTACAGTGTAACTGCTAAATGGGTTATATTGACACCAACGGGAATAGGCTATACATGGATGATACATGAGGCAACTTTTTGAGCAATGTTGAAGGGAATCACATAATGGCTTCCATGTATTCTGCTGATTCAAGAAACTGATTCAATTCAAGTTCTCAAGAAACTGATGGTTAAAATTCTGAAGAAACTTGAGGTGGGTATTGTGTATGTGAATGATTGGACACTGCCCAGCCTGCCAGTTAACTGCCTGCCTTAAGTTTTTAGGTTACATGTTTCTGTTCCTGATATGTACCTATATTACAACATTGGACACAATCTGACACGTTTTTACATCAAAGGAAGAAGGTGAGAAGAGGAAGTGACACTGTCACTGTGTTCATGTATACTCCCCTCACTCCTATTTAAAAGAGTGATGTGGAGTGCTATTAACAACCCTGACTGCTATTAATAATCCTGACTATACTTCTGTCATTTTCATTTCCAAAAATGCTCTCAGAGCCAAACCTCACAACTCCAATTCCTGGTGGTGGTGGTGGTGGCTGTCCACCAGTCGGTGTTCAACTGAAAGGCGTGATCTTAACATTCTTCACCATTGATTTCATACTGGGGTTGTTTGGAAACACACTCGCCCTGTTGATCTTCTGCTTTAAACTGAAGGCTTGGAACCCCAACAACTTGTTCCTCTTCAACCTGGTCATTGCAGACTTCCTGGTTCTAGTGAGTCTGCCATTGAGTATCGACACCTTTCTTAGGGGCTATTGGATATTTGGAGATGGTTTGTGCCGGATCCATTTCTTCCTGATGTTTTCCAGTCGTTCGGCCAGCATTGCATTGATGACTCTGGTGGCCATTAACCGGTACTTTAAGGTGAGGAAACTATTATGTCATGTCCACACTGAGCTCTCAACATGTCAAACATATTTATCACAGGATACAGGATAGTACCAAACAACTGATTAGTGTTCTAGAAATGTTGAAGCAGTGATTTTCAACCAGGAGTAACTTACCGGTACTTTGACCCAAGAAGCTAGCTATGTTAATTATAATTGAGAGACAAAATAGTTTGCTAAATAAATCTAATGATAAATGGTTGTAATTGTTTGCTAATTAGTTGCCATAGCAATCAATTATTGATACATAAGATAGTTCATTCTATTATAACTACAGTATAATAACTGTAGTAATAATGACTTTTTTGTCAATCCAGAGAGTGTGTGTGTGACTTCTCTGAATGTGAATAGGTGTCACCTTATGGGATATCCCCTTGGGCATGTGTCTTCCACTGAATCCTGCAATATAGAGCTTAAGGGCCCAGACCACAATCAGTAGATCATGCTAATTTATTTTTTACTAATTCTGAAACATAATCTGATTGAAGAAGAAGAAAGGACTGTGACATTATCAAACGTTTTCTCATCACAGTCCTCTTGCTCCAGGTGGTCCATCCTCACCACTACTTTAACCGCATTACCAAGCAGCAGGCTGCATTTGTTTTGCTGTTTGTCTGGCTCCTGGTGATCAGCACTTGGGTTCCCATGCTGGCATTCAACCATATCAAGAACATCCACAACAACACCCAGTGCTTATTCTTCGTTTCATACAAGGAGGACGGTTCCACCATCCTGGTGGGTACATACCGTATCCTGGCAGTCCTGGAGTTCATCCTTCCACTGGCCATGCTGCTCTTCTGTTCCATCCAGATCTCCAGCTCCTTGAAGAAGCGACAGATGGGAAAACTGGCCAAGGTGCGCAAGGCGATGAGAGTGTGTGTCGTTATTGTCACGGTGTTCATGGTTTGTTTCCTGCCCACCACAGTGACGACCATCGGGGTGTTGGTCATCCGCTCGTATCGCCCATGGGACTGTAACGCCTTCTATACCTTCACCCAGATCACCATTGTGTCCTTTGGGTTGAACTTCCTGAACTCTGCCCTGGACCCCATCATCTACGTCTTCTCCAGCACCATGTTTAGGAGGGCGCTGTTGGGTGCTCTGCCCCGTGCCCTGCGCTGCAGACAGGACACAGAGGAGAGCAACTCAATCCACCATCCAGCAAGAGCTGAAGTCCATGAGAGCTGACAGCTGGAGTGAGGCCATATCATAAACTGCTCCTGTATAGAGTGCCTAAGTCCTGCCCTCCGGCTTCCGGTCCTAAGAAAAATATGAAGGGGTGTCAAATTGACAGAGATAAATTGCGCAATGAATTTCACTAGCCTGGTTAACACCAGGCCACTTTTCGAATCTCAATTGAAATTGAGAATGGATCTGGAAAGGCTCCATTCGCCTTATTCACCCGGCGGCCAGAACGGAAATGCGGAAAAACGAAAACACAGAATGGCTTCTATGTTTACCCTACCCGGAGAGCAACAGCGAACCCATGTTTCTACTCCGCTCCGTCTAGCACATGGATTTTTTTATTTTTACTGTTTATTAGTTTGTTCATGTCTGTATGTGTTAGGTTTGGGTACACTGGCGAGTCACGCCGCTCACTGAGACAATTTGGTCATGGTAATCCTGTGATTTCAAAACTTCCACAATCATTTGTACAGTTGGCCCCACAAAAAAAACCCATTTCGAAATGCCTGGGCTAGGTTTGGGTACGCTGGAGAGTCACGCTGCTCACTGAGACAATTTGGTCATGGTAATCCTGTGATTTCAAAACTTCCACAATCATTTGTACAGTTGGCCCCACAAAAGAACCCCATTTTGAAATGCCTGTGCCATTCACAGTTTGTACTGCTGTTTGTTGTCCTGTTTGTCCTGTCAAACTATTTTCACTATTGGTCAAAATGTAAATAAAATGTAACAGTTAGTAGAACTTTCTGTATTTGTAATAGCATTGTGACAAAAAAGTTTTAGACTTCATCTGTTACATTGATTAAACCAGTCTATGGATTAAACTGTGTTCATATTAAGTCGTTGAAAATGGTTTATAACGACTGAAGAAATCAGCGAATTTATTTCTTGAAGTCTAGCTAGTTTACTAATAGCCTAATGTTATTGCAAATATGTATTTAGTGTAAACAGTTATTATTGGTATTTCATCATTTTACATTAACTGCCTAATGGCAACTATGTTACAAATAGTAAAGCATAATGGTACCCTGTAGCATGACCAAAGTTAGCAGGTAATATAACTGTAATGTAAATTACTTGCATGGCATCTTGCCTGTCTCACTTCCTCCAGTGCACTTGGGGTCAGCTACAGGGTCTTTAGCTGGTAGCACCTTTCACTGATGTTTCGCCCCCTAGCCAGTACATCTCTGGTTGTATAGGGATGTCTCCCTGCTGCTGACCCTATTGGGGTGTCTGGCCCATGTGTTGTCTTTCCTCCATAGCCACAGCCAGTAGCTAGCTCTCTGTCTCCTCTGCTAGCTCCTTGCTGGCCCTCTGCAGACTTGTGCCTGACGTTCCAGCAGCTCTGAGAAGCTGGATAGCCGACCTGCTCATAAAACCCCCTGCAACCAACTTCCACTGGGTAAATGGACGCTGCCCAGCCCGCTTGTAACTGCCTGCCTTAAGTTTTTAGGTTACATGCTTCTGTTCCTCAAGATATTAAAACATGTGCCTCAAGATATTAAAACTTTAGACACATTCTGATATGTTTTCTATTACAATTCATCATTTGACCTTCGACTGATTGGTTTACAAAATATTTTGAAGATTTTCACCATCAGACACATAGAATTTCAGAATCTAAAGTCAGACAAGTCAGTGTTTAATGCATACAGTTTTGGTTCTATAGATTGTAAGGTTTTGTTTTTAACCTTCATAATAAACAAAGATATTTAGAAGTATAAAAATTACACATGAAATAAAAACAATGTAAAGTCCATCTGACGGAGTTGACAAGGCACAATAAAATGTAAACAAACAGGAACATTTTACATTCAAAATGACTATTGAACCCTCACAAATACCAAAAATAGGTTACAGGTGACTCACATGTTCCTCTTCAATGAAATACATCACCTTGGCAGATATACAGTGCCTATAAAAAGTATTCACTGCCCTTGGATATTTCCTTAGTTACTGGTTTTATAAATGGAATCTTGATCAATTTCATTTGTAAATTTTTACAATAATTTACAAAAAACCCTTTTTAATGTCAAAGTGAAATCACATTTATACAAATTCTGATGGTACTGACATCTGATAGTGTTGACAAAATACTATATTTTCTTCTTATATCACATGTATTTCTTACAGGAGCATCTGTTTTTTTAGCATATGTTGCCTGTGATTTCTATAATCTTAATCAATTAAGCCTTTATTACAGAACATCTTGGAACACAAATGGTACATTTTGGTCATGTTGGTGTTGACACACTATGGTTGTGACATGATGCCAGGTGTTAATAGATGGATATTAAATACACAAAATATGAAAAACTTACCAGAGCTAGAAAGGTATCATGGCATGAGGAAGCACTAAGAAGTGCTAAAGGGGTCCTCTGAGTTTTAGCTACCCACAATTATTCCTGATCTTTATTATTACAAAAAAAGTCTGAGGGTGTTGACCAAAACTCGGACACAAGTTCAATTTTTAACTTTTGATACTGATGAAATGATTTACTTAACTAAATACATTATAATAATCGTTATGACATACATTTTACAATATATTTTACATTACTTTGACATCTTTTAAAGGTATGTTAAAGTGAAGAGACCTGCTTCCCGACATGGGGTTTTCTATGCACTGATTACATACTATACCATTTAAAATAAAAATGTTTTATGAGGCAACATGAAATTATGCTTTGTTGTACTACCCTGGTCCTGATTAGGATTATGAGTAATTTTTTCAAATTAATATTATGCATAATTTTACCCCAAAACCTTGTTTTATCTGACATGTTTTGTCCCAGATCTCAAGAATCACTGTTTTACATGATTGCTTGCCACAGAAAAGGGGAAGAGAGAAGTGGGAAATGTCCTGAATTTCAAAATGTCTCTTACTGTGGTCATATATACCTCCTCATTCCTAAGAGTTATGTGGAGTGCTAACAATCCTGACTGCTATTAACAATCCTGACTACTGTAATTTTTATTTCCAAAAATGCTCTTAGAGCCAAATCTCACAACTCCATTTCCTGGTGGTGGTGGTGGCAGCTGTCCACCAGTCGGTATTCAACTGGAAGGCGTGATCCTACCGCCAGTCTTCACCATTGATGTCATACTGGGACTGCTGGGAAACATATTCGCCCTGTGGATCTTCTGGTTTAAACTGAAGGCTTGGAACACCAACAACTTGTTCCTCTTCAACCTGGTCATTGCGGACTTCCTGGTTCTAGTGAGTCTGCCGCTGAGGATTGACACCCTTCTTAGGGGCTATTGGATGTTTGGAGATGGCTTGTGCCGGATCCATCTCTTCCTCATGTTTTGCAATCGTTCGGCCAGCATTGCACTGATGACCTTGGTGGCCATTAACCGCTACTTTAAGGTGAGGAAACTATCATTATATCATGTTCTCTCAACATATTTGTCACAGGATATAGGATAATACCAAACAACTAATTAGTGTTCTAGAAATATTGAAGCAGTGATTCTCAACCAGGAGTAACCTACTTTGACCCAAGAAGCTAGCTAAGTTAATTATAATTGAAAGACGAAATAGTTTGCTAAATCTAATGATAAATAGTTGTAATTGTTTGAATAGTTGCAATAAGCAAGTGTGTGTGTGTGACTTTTAAAAATGCCATGATTACAAATGTTTTCTGAATGAGAATACAAGGTCTCACCTTATGGGATATCCTCTTGGGCATCTGTCTTCCACTGAATTTACAGTATAGAGCTTAAAGTGATGGTTCGGAGTAATTTCACCCTAGGGTCCTTTGCACCATGACCCCGAGCCAAACACCCTCCCAGAACCTTTTTTCCCTTGGTCGGGTAGCGCTGTCAGAAACTAATGACGTTTTGCAGTCGTAATGGAACCAACTTTTATCTCGTAAATTACCCCACTAATAATGCCCTGAATGGTACGAAACTTCTACAGTAGTACAACTATGACCTTTAGTCCAATAACGAGGCATTAGAAAGTTTGTAAGTGCACCAGGAGTTTATATAAATAACACTTGCCTGATTATCTGCTACTATACCGCTGCGTCGACGTTTCTTCCGTGATTTGGGAAAAGCCCGTAAAAGTCCTGGCAGGAAGCATGCATAAGGATGTAGATCCAGGAATGCACTAATATTTTGTTCGTAGTCCAGTTTGCAACAATTATTAGTTAACACTAAGTTGTAAACACTTCGGAAAAAAAATATAAAAAAACTGGATATACCAAAAAACGTTGATGTAATCGCTTCCTGCCAGGACTTTTACGGGCTTTTCCCAAATCACGGAAGAAACGTCGACGCAGCGGTATAGTAGCAGATAATCAGGGTGTTTGGCTCGGGGTCATTGTGCAAAGGACCCTAGGATGAAATTACTCCGAACCATCGCTTTAAGGGCCCAGACCACAATCAGTAGATCATGCTAATTTATTTTTTACTAATTCTGAAACATAATCTGATTGAAGAAGAAGACAGGACTGTGACTTTATCAAACATTTTCTCATCACAGTCCTCTTCCTCCAGGTGGTCCATCCTCACCACTACTTTAACCGCATTACCAAGCAGCAGGCTGCATTTGTTTTGCTGTTTGTCTGGCTCCTGGTGATCAGCACTTGGGTTCCCATACTGGCATTCAACCATATCAAGAACATCCGCAACAACACCCAGTGCTTCTTCTTCGCTTCATACAAGGAGGACGGTTCCACCATCATGGTGGGTACATACCGTATCCTGACAGTCCTGGAGTTCATCCTCCCACTGGCCATGCTGCTCTTCTGTTCCATCCAGATCTCCAGCTCCTTGAAGAAGCGACAGATGGGAAAACTGGCCAAGGTGCGCAAGGCGATGAGAGTGTGTGTCGTTATTGTCACAGTGTACATGGTTTGCTTCCTGCCCACCACAGTGACGACCATCGGGTTGTGGGTCATCCGCTCGTATCGCCCATGGGACTGTAACGCCTTCTACACCTTCACCCAGCTCACCATTGCGTCTTTTGGGTTAAACTTCCTGAACTCTGCCCTGGACCCCATCATCTACGTCTTCTCCAGCACCATGTTTAGGAGGGCGCTGTTGGGTGCTCTGCCCCGTGCCCTGCGCTGCAGACAGGACACAGAGGAGAGCACAGTGTCCTCAGCAAGAACTCAATCCACCACCCAGCAAGAGCTGAAGTCCATGAGTGCTGACAGCGGGAGTGAGGCCATATCATAAACTATAGAGTGTCTAAGTCCCGCCCTCCAGCTTATGGTCCTTGAGACTTACTTAAGAAAAAAATATGAAAGGGTGTCAATGGACAGAGATTTAAAAAACTGTTGGTCTCATTTGAATTGCGCCATGATTGTTATGAGGAAGGAGAAGGAGTTTTGAACTAGACCATTGTTTGCATTAGCAACGAAATTGCTGATAGCTTGTAGTAGCGGGCATGGCGACACATAAAAATAGTACCAGGCCTGTAAAAAGAAGTGGTAACGTGGAGAGGGTCCCTATAAACAAATTGAAGTATTGTAAACTTTGAAACTTTGAATACAAACATGATGCATGTTTGTATTGTAAACATACAGTACATCACGTTCAGTCATATCTGCCCAGTGCTAGAAGAAGTTAAACATGCCAGATGACAAGCTTAGGTAATGCACTGACTTCATAAACAGTCCTTATTATAACCTCTCTGTACACTTTCAAAGTAATCCCATTAAACTGTAATAAACTCTCGCAAGATCCTGGAGGGACTGCCTGTACATATACTTACTGACCACTGTTACTGATACAAAACATTCCTTTAAGTTCACGGTGTCTGATTACCGTATTTCTCATACAGATGAAGCTTCATGATGTTAGTATCACCAGTACCTGGTGGAATTATTCTAGAAAAATGCTGTGAATCATTTCAGAGATTGTCTTCACAAAATACATGTACATCATGAAGTATTTGAAATCTTTGGAAACAACGATAGACCGTTCTGATTGTAGTGTCCATGGTCAAACAAGGAAAAATTAGCTAAAATGGAGATAGAGTGAGTCAAACAGAAAAGCTCCATACCAGCAGTAAGTAGCTTTTTTGACCGAAATGTGAGGCTACAGTCCAAATGAATTGAAGTCCGTCGAAGGCTTTTATTTAAATTTATTTAAATATTTTATTTATTTTATTTTATTTTAATCATTATAAAGTAGTATAAGTATATATACTCTTTTAATCCCGTGAGGGAAATTTGGTCTCTGCATTTATCCCAATCTGTGAATTAGTGAAACACACTCAGCACACAGTGAACACACAGTGAGGTGAAGCACACACTAATCCCAGCGCAGTGAGCTGCCTGCAACAACAGTGGTGCTCGGGGAGCAGTGAGCGGTTAGGTGCCTTGCTCAAGGGCACTTCAGCTGTGCCTACTGGTCGGGGTTCGAACCAGCAACCCTCCAGTCACAAGTCCGAAGCGCTAACCAGTAGGCCACGGCTGCCCCCATATTATCATTATTCTCCAGTTTAATGATTAATTGTTTGACCCACAGGGATCTCCAGGCATTGTCCCTCTGCTCATTAGATCCCTGTGGGTCAAACATGGGCAGCATACAGCCTGTGGGCTGCACCTGGTGTTTCAGTTTTGGTGGTGAGCATGTTGACTGGTGAGATTTGATGTCGCTGATTTTTTTTATTTTTTTTTATAGTAGGGCTTTGCCTACTAATTGTGCATTCATGGGGTCTGGGAAGGCTACATAAATAAGACAAATGACAAGATGCAGGGTAAAAGTTGGTGCTACATTTTAGGTTGATTGCTATATGAAGGTAAATTTATTACAATCTATGGCATAAAGCTGGTAAAAACTTTCAGGCTTTCGAATGAGTTTGCAATAGGCTAGATATAGGCCTACTATACTAATATAGCATAGCACAATGCATTTTGTCTTTTTAAATATATTGTCAAATGTGTGACCCACAGCTTGCTTTATGGAAGTTAGTATGGACCTCAAGAAAAATATTGTTGTACCCTGCTGTAGGTGGTGATGATCACCATCTAGTGGACAGATCAGTAACTACAGTACAACTAATTTGTCATTTTTTTGTTGTACCAGTTTGATATATTGTGTTGACAGTGACATTATGAGTATGTGGGTGCATTAAGCATATTAAAAGAGAGTGGGAGAAGATGTAACAGAAACAAAAAACATATAAAAGTAAAAGAATAATGTCTAGGTCACCTTTGACCCACAGAGTAACCCCAACCCATGCCAACCCTTAATGACAGCTCTGAATGCATGGACTTTGGGGGTGGATTACTGCACTGCTATTCCCCAGCCTCCTAAATCAGTGTACACAAACAAAGACATAGACATGTACATGACATAGAGTTTCAAATGACAGTGGTATGCTTCTCGAGGGTCTAGAAGCTAAGGTCAAGTGTTTGAGAACACCATGTTGGTATTTGAGTGCAGGCCTGACCTGAGAGAGAAACAAGCTCATCAGATAAGGAAAATCAGCTGATTGATGCACAGGGGAATTTGTGTACCATGCATATTTGACCCGTACCAACATTGAAAACATATCAGTTTGTTTAGCAATGTCATAAAGAAACCCACAGAATCCAGAACCCACAGAAAATTACCAAAGTCAGATAAATTAGGCACAAAAACAGATTCAATGTCATCTTGCAAAATTGTCTAACACTTTAAGTCCAAATAGTAATCTCATTCAGCAGAGAGATAGCAAGAGAGCACCTCTAGAACCATTCCAGTTCCGGAGGTTCAGGGATGCTCTAGATAGATAGATAGATAGATAGATAGATTTATTCATCCCCAGAGGGAAATTATGGTGTTACAGCAGCAATTAATAATATAAACATATATTACACATATACATACAAGTTAAAAAATAAATATTATTGGATATAGTCTCTGTTAAAGTGGTTGTAAACGGCATTGACTCATATAAGATTTTTCTCTCACGGCACAAAGGGGAGTTGTTGTAAATAGTTATGGCAGTGGGCAGGAATTATTTTCTATAACGGTCCTTGTTACAGCGAAGTTGGAGCAACCTCCAGCTGAAAACACTCTGTTGTTTGACCAGTAGTTTGTTTAGTGGATGTGAGGTGTTGTCCATAATGTTAAGGAGTTTTTGCAACATCCTTCTCTAGGGCCTAACCTCACTAGGTTTTTCACTGGTTTTGTGGCTGGGTGAACTCTCACCTCAGAAAGTTGAAAAATACTCAGGCCCTGTTGCACAGTGACAACTGAGACTTATGAGAAATGACACATCACTGCCCGAGGGATTTACGTGAGTGAGTGGGTGCACACAAGCACACACACACACACACACACACACACACACACACACACACACACACACACACACTCTAGTCATGGAATGGTCCCAAAACTAAACTCAACAGCTCTCAACATGTGTACTTGATAGAATAGATATAGTGATGTGACCAGTCAGTGGCATGATGTAGCCTCTGGGGTTCACACAAAGACCGACACACAAGGGTGCGAAAGTCATTGTCAAGATATCCAATATAACCATATGAATTATGTACATAATATAATGTTGTATCAGTATTTGAAATTAAGCTGGTGGTATTTTTCAGTGCTCAAGGTCAGAGTGCAAGGTGGAAAGACACGTTCAACTTTTTGGTAGCAGAAAAATGCAGTGGCAAGCCGGAAAATCCTTAAATAAACATAATTTCAAAAGGACTAAGAATAAGGGCAGACACTGTTCAGAGATTGTAAGACTGTCTCTTCATGAGAAAAAAAGAGTATATAAAAGCAATACAACGCAGATATTTAACCTCAAAATAATGGCTTCAAATACATGCTGATGCCGAGTTATAATATTGACAATAACTGGATATTGAATAGCGTCAGAAGTGGTTAAATATTGATGCCAAAGGGCATTGATATCAATTCTTCTATGGAGTTCCCCATAGAACATGATCACAAAGCACCCCCTCCACCCTATAGTGTCAGGCTCTGATGACCATCTCTGGATATGGGAACAGAACTCCTCTCTTGCTCTTATAGAAAAGAGTCTGTTACCCCAAAACCAGTTCCCATGAAATTGCCCATGTTGATTCCATCAGGGTCTCCCTGGGCCAACTCCACTGTAAATGAATTCTCTGGGACTGCCATGAGAGTAGTCTGCTCACAGACCCACTCCACAATAGGTGATTGACAACTCAGTGGTGTGTCAATGGGTGACTTCAACTTCTCTTCAGCTAAAAATGTAGGCCCTATCGGTAGTTTTTAATATCCCTTAAACAAACCCAACTTTCCCGGGTTCAATCATCAAAAGAAGAGTACTGCAGGTTATGGTGAATAATGATTACGCCAGTTTTTAAACAGTTGATAGGAATATGTACCTCACAAGGAATGAACAAAATGTATTAGGCTACATCGTTCTATATCTTTCTTATCGTTGTTTTTATTCTCAATTTATGTATTAACGAAATGCATAACTGTCGAAACATAGTATAGGTGTATACTGTGAGTTCTAGTGTAAGTGCGATTTGGATTTTCGTAACTGCGACTTTTTCCCTCGACGGGAGGTGGGGCTTTTGGCGAAAGATTGCATTTCCCAAGTTTTCCCCTCTCACCGTTAAATTCTGGTGCAGAAGAAAACGCTATGTGGTGTCTGCCCACCAGAACGAGAGCCGTCCCTAGCAGTAGTTACTAAGAGTAAGCTACTCTGTTTGCAGACCACAGCTATTATTTTCTCGGATTGGGTATCTCGGTTTTAGGTTTGCCTCCTGACTTGAAACTTTTGAGGTAGCCTGGCATTGTTGAGGGAGGATTTGATGACAATGAGAGGAGTAAACTTGGATACCTACAACCTCTCCTTGCTGACTGCAAAGGAGGACATTCTGAATCCCAGAGCCTCCACCAACTGGTAAAGTATTTAATTAATTGAAAACATTGTGAAACCAATGTAAACATGAAAAGAACTACAGACAATGCCAGGCTGAAGACGCATATCACGGAGTGTTCGTCTTGAGTTCTTTGCTGTCTTATTAACATTGATTTAAACATTACTGGCATGATTCCGTTGAGTTATGTAAATCGTTGGCCGTCTTGCAAGTAACTCAGGGGATAAAGAAATTCACTACACTGAGATGGAAAGTCGAATAGTGCGTATCGTTGCTTTACATACTAATGCATAGGCTATAATAATGGTCTTAGGACACCTGAACTGTTTCAGGTAGGCTACCTGCCAAATAAATACTTCACAGGTATTTCTGCTGTGCAAAGTCAGTCGGTAGTTTGAACTGTAAATGGCCAATTCCTTAACTGAATTATTTCGAATTTTAAGGTGAGCCATGGTCTTAGTTCTAGTTTTACTGGCACACTATACCACTGAAACATTAATGACCATACAGTTTCTTTTGCTTCACAGCTTTACTAAACAGGAACTTCTTGCTTCATCAGTCAGGGTTGTCCTGAATGCTCAAGAAAGAAAATGGGTAGTGGTTTGTGCTCACAGAGTTGTGATGATATGTGAAGAGCCTTGCTGAAAATTGCATGAACATGACGGATTGAAGTCTCTCATCCTCATGAATGGCTAATGCTCTGTCCACTTCTAGCATTACAGGGTGTGGTGGGGTGTGGAAGTCAGGTTTCCACAGAGATGACTTCTCAGTGCTAACTACACATTGGGCAAGCCATCACATCACAGCCTTCTACGCTGTCTGTTTTACACACACACACACACACAAACAAACAGTCCTCTTGGCCATTGCTCAACAATGTGTATTGTCCTGTATGTGTGTGTGTGTGTGTATGTGTGTTGGGGCCGGGCTTCTCAGTAGCCATGGTGACGTCGCACTCCCCTGCAGCTCGCCTCTCCCTCTGTTGCATCTCAAGTGGCAGTTTCCATAATGTCCACAGACAGGTCGGGGATCCACCACCGCTCACCGCCACGGCAGTGCGCTGTGCACAACCAGCTCCGAGGCTGCGGTCTGTTTCGTGTTGCGCATAAACACCATGGAAACACTTTTACAGCTGCCATTCATGCAACATGAGAGGAGTGAAAGGGCTACGAGAGAGAACGGTTGGGGGGGGGGCTACACGTCATCATGAAGATGAGGAGTAAAGTTGAGCTTTGGAAAATAGTAGTGGTTGTGCAAGTGATGTAGGTATATGAAGGCCTGTGCAGGAAAACATGTTTCATTTTGGCCCTCTCACAGAATATATGTCTGTGAGAGTAAAAATATGTATGTGAAAGGAGAATGAATATATATGACAGGGCCAGAGTGAGTTATGGCTGGTATGGCCCCTCTTATAGGTATACTTAAGCATTATAAAGGTGTTTAATGTGATGATAGTTCCTTCAAGGAATTTAAAACCCCTCTCAGTCTGAGTAGGGCTGTTGCCACGACACCAAGTTGAGAAGTCACAATGACATCATAAAGTTTTCCAGACAGCCCCACCACGTTGTGTGTGTGAGTGTGTATGTGTGCGTCTGTGTCTGTGTGCATGTGCATGGATGAGAGAAACTGTTTGAATGTGTGTGTGTGACCCCACTGGCCTTGAGGCCCCTACGTCTATTATCTAAGGACCTTGCAGCGAGGGGGGGCAACTCAATGGGAAATGGCCCTGATGTTGACAGACCTCAGATGAGACCAGACTATTTCATCTCTCTTTCTCTCTCTCTCTCTCTCTCTCTCTCTCTCTCTCTCTCTCTCTCTCTCTCTTTCTCTTACTCTGCCCCCAGCACACACTCATTCTCACACACAATCTTTCTCAGTTCAGTCACAGATTTTCCTCTTGTAAAAAATTGAGC
Organism: Alosa alosa; assembly: GCF_017589495.1. NCBI lineage: Eukaryota > Metazoa > Chordata > Actinopteri > Clupeiformes > Clupeidae > Alosa > Alosa alosa. The sequence continues at coordinate 20,926,193 of NC_063193.1, read as the reverse complement.
ATGGCTAAATTTAGCACCTGGAGAAGCTGCATTAGACTCTGTCCTTTGAGCCGAGCTATAGTCAATAAAATCAATCCGGATACTTTGAGTTAGCCACACATTTACAGCAGTATTTCAGAAAAAAAGACTGGTTCTGTGTTACACAGGTCTTTTTTTCCCCTTGCGCGATATGCTCCAGAGCACTTGGATCAGAGGGGCTTGTTCAAACAGTGGAAACTGCAAACACACCCGTTTTCCCCAGAGACACTCGCATTTCTCTTATTTACTGTCATTGGGTGTGGAGCTGACATTATGCTGGGCCTGACTCAGCTGGCAATCCACAAATGCCGATTGGAACAGATTATTGTGCTCTGTGACAGACTGAGGAGCTGCGCAAGAGACAAAGGAACTGTCGACACTTGCCCCGACAGACATGCAACCTAGGTGGTTTTGTACTGGTTAGCATGCAAGTGGTTGGTTAGATCAGGCTTGTTTTAAATCAAGTGCCATCATTGGTTCCCACGGCATAATTGGAAGCACTAGGGGCAACTCCCCATGACCTGACAGCAAAGGAATTCACTGAGAGATTTTCCCTCTTATCTTAGTTATGGAATCACATAATGAATGTGATGGTGTTTAGGGCCAAAGACGTGTGTTTACAAAAGCACACACAGCGAATGGAAAAGTAGGGGCTTGTGCACTGGTGTGGAGGTTTTGAGGCCAATCTTGGCTGAAGCTGCGTCTCTTGAACCAATCTTTATATATCCAATGCCTTTTAATTCATGATTTTCCCATTGCCCATCAATGAAATCCACTGCCTTGGGTGAATAGTTAAGCCCTAGTTCAACGTAAACACATTGAATCAAATCACTCAGCAGACTTTACACAAAAATGAAATCCTGATGAGGGAATGGGCAGCTGGAAGTCTTTCCACTGTCTTTATGCAGCTTGAGCACTGTCCTAGTTTAACAGGGGGATGATTGCATTCCCCTTTTCACAATGTGTTTTCTCATACCAACCTAACTTTGTATGGCCTGTGGTCATCCATCTTCTCTGTGTATGCCATTGGGAATGTAGCAAATAGATGACAGGTGTTCTTAGTTACTAGCTTGGTTAGTTTGGAATGGTATTGTGTAGGTGATGTCTATATGGGGGACATTGTTACCTCTAGTTTAGTGAAGAAATTGTTTGCTTTTATTATGTGTCCTGGTGCTCATGCATTGATAGTTAAGTAAGAAAGTAAGTATATATACTCTTTTGATCCCATGGGTGAACACACAGTAAGGGTGAAGCACAGACTAATCCCGGCGCAGTTAGCTACCTGCTACAACAGCGGCGTGCGGGAGCAGTGAGGGGTTAGGTGCCTTGCTCAAGGGCACCTCAGCCAATTCCTATGGTCGGGGTTTGAACCGGCAACCCTCCGGTTACAAGTCTGAAGCGCTAACCAGTAGGCTGTAACCACGGCTGCCCCAGTTACTAGAACTTAACTACAATATTCAGTTATTCAAAGTGTCGTGGACCTTTATAGTGATGTAGACTGCAAGTCAAGGATAAGAGATCACAAAAATGACAAGTAGAATTGCTTTCCTGAAATATGTCTTCACCAGAACAGGGAATTGTAGGATAAATAGACATGGTGAGATATGTGTAAACCTGTTTTATGGTGTGTTTTGAACTGCTTGCCCCTGAAATAGGTAGCTAAATCCTCAGGTTATGTGGTCAGTGGATGCAGGTGGCAAATCAGGTCAATCTGGCGCACGATAGCTGCTGACTCACTGTTTAAAGACTGAACATGACTCATGTTTACACAGGTGGGAAATATGGACTGCCATGGTTCCACCATTCTCCTAATTTGTTGAAGTGCTTTGCATATTCACAGTTAAGATGATGTAATCCAGAACATTTACGAGATAATCGTGTGATAGAGACCAAGATAACACTATTGCACTATTTATTGTGCAACATTTATTTTTCCATTAAGTGGTTCTTTGCTGTAGGCACACAGCATAATTGCCTCTTGTTATAATGGCTTTGTTTTCTTTATAGATATGTGATATTGTGATTCATTGGGGTGAATGTTTCACAAGTCCAAAGTCTGTGCAGAAATCTGTCATACTCTTTAAAAGCACTGGGAGCTTCTCGTGCCCTAAAGAATGTTCTAGAAAAAAAAGACCTGAAAGTCTTCTTATGTTCCCTGAATGATATGGGGAGTCAAACGATAATACCCATGACCAGGAACGTGGCATTTGTCGCTCCGCTGCCTCACATCTAAAGAGGCAACCTTGACTGCCACCGCCGATCAAGGGGTGATGCCGCTGCTTTGAGTGAACTTGTCTTTAAGTGCCACGGGACGAGAGGTGTCCCACCTGCGTCCCTGACACCAGGCGGCTTGGGTTTCAGCACAGGGCCAGGTGTTTGATGTGCGCTCGTTTGCTCGCCAAGAGAGCCTCTGGCTCACTCACTCGCTCACTCGCTCATTCACGCATGGTTAAGGGGAGCTACGAGAGGCTCGACTTTCGCCAATTACCCTGACATCGAGACTCCCTCTCAGGGAACGGCTGTGATGAGTGTTGTGCTGCTGCTCGCCCACAGATGGTATGTTTCCTTATGGGAGATGGCATGCATTCGCTAATGAGCTAATTTGCTGTTCCTTGGAGAGAGCCCACCTCCGATGATGCAGTGTTTTACCAGTACAGATGGCTGCTGATTGTTGCCTGAGGTGCGATGTAGCTGAAGAGGCATTGTCTGTGTAATGTCTAGAACTGTTTGACAGAGATGTGATGTTTTACAGGCCTCAAAGATCTTTTTCCATGACCCATAAGTGGGAAAATGTGGTTTTCTGTTGTTCCTACCTGTGCAGTTTGAGTGGCACGGGATGCGTGGGAGTTTTGAGAGTGTTGTGCCCGTAATTACACCTTTTGTAAACATCTGAAAGGTCCTGATCTCATAACAAGCACCCTTGGCCTGCCTAAATGATGTTTATAGTGTGAACAGTGTTTCAGCACAGATTACATATAGTTATGTCTACTCTCTGGCCTTCACTCTGATATCTTAAATATGTGTGAGATAGAGTGAGATAGGACAGAGAGAAAGAGTGAGAGAGAGAGAGAGAGAGGGAGGGATGAGGAGGAGTGTTGTTTACCCATACATCATTTTTGGTGCCTCACACACAAACCCCACACATGTGTGGGCATTGCTGTTCTCTAAGGCCGTGTCAACAGACAGACTGACGTGTTTATCCAGACTCCTTGACCTGACTCAGCAGCTTGTCTATACACTGACTCAGCACTGTAGCCTGACCATTCCAGGCCCTCTGTCTTTTATCATTCCTCTTCTCTCTGTCTCTCTCTCTCTCTCTCTCTCTCTCTCTCTCTATCTAGTCAAAACCCAAACTGTCATCACCCCTCCCCCATCACACACACACATACCCATACACACACACGCATGCAGTGAAGCTTTGCAACCTCTGGATGAAATCACTTTTGAGAGTAAATGCCACAGAGACACTTCAACACAACAGACGCACTATATCTCCAGTCTTGAGTGATCCATTTGTGTAGCTCTGCTTGGCATCCATCCACTCCCAGATGAAAGCTTAGCATCCGCTCGATGGAAAGCTCAAATATTTATGCAAGTTGAAGTGGGCTGCGCCGGACAGAGGCTGAAGGAGGAAACAACGCAGCATGCTGTGTAAGGGGCCACAGCCACTGTTTCCAAACAAACAGCCTGTGTCCCTGCAAGTCAGGGGCCAGTAGAAACTATGCTTTCTTAAACAGGCTCAAGTCTCAGGAAAGATAACCAGGGAGATTAGTCGGCCATGAACAGAGATAATGTATTATGCACTGTTTTTTTAACAAGGCTAAATCCTCCTCATGGCCTGTTTCTCTGCCAATCAAGCCTTGAGGACTGTAGTGCAAGGCTATGTATCGCTGGGCTAAAATAGCTTATTGTGTTTGTTTCTCTTGAATGGGCACATTGTTGGTATGCTGTCTGACTTTTTAATGGTAAATAATTGACAGGATGAATTAATTCAGTTGCATGGGTTAGAGGGCAAGTTAGAAATTACCACTTTGATCAAGTGCATACCTGAATTTGACATGTTGTGTTGGCAACCGAAACTGATCTTGTCCCTGCAAGTTAAATAGTGTCTTAATTAATCCCCAATGACAGACCGACACACACACACACTAACAGTCAAACAGATACATGGACACACACACACACACACACACACACACACAAAACAGACACATTCAGGTGTCAAGACCCAAGACCAAATGAAAGGTATTATCCCTTTTGACAACTGCCAGGATGTCTTAACAAGAGAGGAACCTCCTGTGGTTGTGTGTGTGTGTGTGTGTGTGTGTGTGTGTGTGTGTGTGTGTGTGTGTGTGTGTGTTGTGTGTGTGTGTTTGCTGTTTATGTGCGCATTCCTCCGGAAACTGGTAGCCCTTCCCAATGCGTTTGAACTCTGGCTTTACAATGCTGCCAGACGATATCCGTCAGCCTCCCCATTGTGAGGAAGGCGGAAGGGTCGTTTCCTTTGGCGGAAAGGGTCTGATCAGAACGCCTGACATCTCAACGGTCATTCACCTAGGGGGAAGGGTTGAGAAACAGAAACATGAGCCTAGGCTCAGAGAAAACATTTGATTTGAATGACTATGAGGTGATTAGTTTTGGTTCCATAGAAATCGAGTGACCACAGACCTCCAAACTTGTGACCTCTCTGGACACCAGTCTAGCACCAATGCTAAGCACTGATTCCCCTCAGTCGTCATTTGGACATCGAACTGATAAAATCGTGAAATGTTAACATGTTCAAAGTTTAAGGAAACAGTATACTGCAAGTGATAGTCTAGCTCAGGCTTTTGCATGTTGTGAACTGACCTGTGGGAAACTGATGTAAGATTCGATGATGCAATGTATTTCAACATACAGTGTGAATAAGTTCACCTTGAGTTGATCTATGAAGAACTGCACCCCTCTTTTCAGGTGGAGTAGACAGAGTGTTTTTCACTGTATGACGTCAAGGGAGTCAAGCGGTCCAAACATCTCTCCTAAATCGTTTAATTGGTGTTTGTCCTTCTCGGCTGCATCTGTTTCGTGCTTCAGCGCTTGTCGTCCAACACCCTCTGTTAAATGATGCACCGTGACATCAAAGAATTCCTGCTGGAAAGCGGCCTGCATGTCGTCATCTGTGCAGCACTCAGCCAGGGGAACTACAGCAGTTACTAAAGACACATGTCTCTAACACTCTCTCTCTCTCTCTTTCTCTCTCTTTCTTTCTCTCTCTCTCTCTCTCTCTCTCTCTCACTGTGCTTCACTGGTGTTATGTGTCCCCTTGTCAGGGTGCATGTTTGAATGTTTAGATTTGCATGGGCATTAAACGCAACAGCAGCTGAATGCTGAGCACCACTCTCGCGCTCCCGCACATCTGCAACATGTCTCTGCATGTCACAGAAAATTAAAGGATGTGGGAAAGATGTTAAATTGTTGGTGCAAACAGACATTTTAGTTAACAGGCTTGTGAAGGATTTCTAATGAATATAATTAGTCTGACAATATGGCGGTTGTTATCACAAACAAATAGTATGTTTCAAGTTCATGAAAAATCACTTATTAATGCCACATTGTTCTTAGTAGTGATCATTGTTAATGATCTGAAGCGTGTACGTTTATGTTATTTATAGATGTGTGCAGATATCTTCTATACTAGTAGACAGTCAAGCAAGGGCTGTTGGGACACATGGTTCACGGGTGCATTGGTTCACAATAACGCAATGCAATGTTCTGACCGCACTTGGAGAAAGGGAACCTTTTCCCCATGAGTCAAGTCTCCCTGGATATCCATTAGATATGCTCTCATGACTTCCTGTGTACTTTGTATGTGGCTATGTGATACTTAAGACAAGGTTTCTGTTTAAGGCAGAAAGCATTGTCTTACCACCCAGGTTAATGCCCATTGTTTCTGTGGGTGAATAATCACCTTCCCTGTTCATAGGTGGGGCCATTTCAGGTTTCAGAGAGCTTTCACTGAGCCACTTGCAGACACACTCACTCACAGCCCCAGTCTTTGGTCCTGCACGTAACCCTCCTAAACTATTTCTGTTCTATCGAATGGAGCCAAATGTATTAGCTTTTGTATTGTGTTCAGAAAGCAGAGCTCATTGGAATGAGGCAGTGGGTTGGCTGGACTGGACTGGACGGAGCAGACATTTCCTTCTGCCCTGGTATTGTACTCTGATGCTGTTTTTGAGTGTTAATCCCCATCTGGTCCGTGGTGAATCAGCATTTCCGGGAAGTGTGTGTGTGCGTGTGCATGCGTGTGTGTGTGTGTGTGTGTTGTGTTTGCTGGCACAGACTGGGGTCGTTTTGTACAGCATTCCTACACTTCTTCTCCCCACGTACAACCCAGCAAACCCTGTTAAGTGGATCAAAAGAAATGCTTAAAGCTCTTTCACTCTCCCCTTCTCTTGCCTACACACTAGCTCTGCTACTCTGGGTCGCTGTGCAAAGGAAGTGATCTCATCTTTAGAGAATGGCTCATTTGAGGTATTCCCTATGCATCCATGGCCATCCCCTCCCCTCTCCTCTCTTCTCCTCTCCTCTGCTCTTCTTTCTTCTCCTCTCCTCTGCTCTCCTCTCCTCCCTTCCCCCCTCTCCCCCTTCCCCTCTCCTTTCCTCTCCTCTCCTCTGCTCTGTTCTCCTCTCCTCCCCTCCTCTCATCTCCACCCCTCCTCTCGTTCTCTCTTCTCCTCTTCTCCCCTCCTATCCTCCTCTCTCTTCTCCTCTCCTCCCTTCCCCCCTCTCCCCCTTCCCCTCTCCTTTCCTCTCCTCTCCTCTGCTCTGTTCTCCTCTCCTCCCCTCCTCATCTCCACCCCTCCTCTCGTTCTCTCTTCTCCTCTCTTGTCCTCTCCTCTCCTTCTCTCTTCTCCTCTTCTCCCCTCCTATCCTCCTCTCTCTTCTCCTCTTCTCTCCTCTGCTCCTCTGCTTTCCTCTCTCCAGCCTGTCGCCCGCTCCTGTTGTTTTCCCTCCATCCTCTTGTCTGGATCTGTTTAGAGAGTTATGCCCCTCTCCCTATTTTGGCAGAGACATTTATGGATTTATTTATTTATTTATTTATTTATTTGTTGGACTGCAGTGAGTTTCTGCTGAAAGCAGTAAGTTCCATTCCTTCCTTCCACGGTCCAGCCTCCTCTTCTCCTGCTTCTGCCAAGTTCTAGTTCTACAACTTCCTGTCAGCTTTTAGTGTCCATTTCATGTTTCTACCTCTGCCTTTCAAATGATACTTGCTATTTTCATGTTCTTTCTTTCTTTCTTTCTTTCTTTCTTTCTTTCTTTCTTTTTTTCTTGTAGTTCCTAGTACTAATGGCACTCTGTAGTCCTGACATTTCAGTCGTCTCCCTGGATATTTCATTGTTCTCTCCCCTCCTCCTCCTCAGTCAGCAGCACAATGCTTTTTTAAAAATACTCTCATTCTCATCAATTCCTGTGTTTCTCTGCACTCCTCTCTTTTGTACACAGTCTGCACTACACAGTCTCCTTTCTCTCTCTTTCTCTCTCTCTCTCTCTCTCTCTCTCTCTCTGGTTCACTCCAGAAATAGCTGCCATTTGGCCATGATAGCCACCCAAGGGAGAGCTTTGCCCCCTGCCATACATACACACACACACACATACACACAGACACACACACACACACACACACACACATTCAAACCACGCTCTCACATCTCACATCAAATGTCCTGAGAGACCAAAGGCCACTGATTGCTCTGAATGAAGACACATAGTACAAACCCAACCGGGCGACAAATGGAAAAGATAACTGCGTAAGACCCGTGCTTAATGACGTGCTCTGCGAAGTTGCGGTGAGCAGCAGCTCTGACTTGGTGCCGGTAAGGTGGCCGCCGTCAGGGTGTCGCGCACAGAACCTCCCCCGGTCTGAGGTCTGGGTTCTGGGTTCTGGGGCTTTATGCGTCTGGCCCGCCGTGGAGCCAGGCCACCAGGGCCTGGTTCGTGAGTCAGAACCCCGGTCGCTGTGGGTCTGCCAGCGCTGTTTACGCGCAGATGAATCAGAGTTTGGCGCGTGGCTGCAGTCAGTGGGACACAGAGCCTGTGCCAGATGGCAATGAGTTTACGAGCTCTTACCGGCCTCTTTCTCCCTCTCTCTCTCTCTCTCCCTCTCTCCCTCTCTCTCTCTCTCTTTCTATCTCTCCCTCTTTCTCTCTCTCTCTCTCTCTCTCTCTCTCTTTTCTCTCTCTCCCTCTTCTCTCTCTCTCTCTCTCTCTCTCTCTCTCTCTTTCTCTCTCTCTCTTTCTCCCTCTCTCTCTCTCTTTCTCTCTCTCTCTCTCTCTCTCTCTCTCTCTCTCTCTTTCTCTCTGTCGCATGAGCATGTCAGGTGAGTGGAACCCGAGCGTTTGAGTGAGTGTGACTGTTGGCAGCTGTGCCAGTAACAGTGTTTTCTATCTTTTTTGCTATTTTTCTATCTCCTTATTATTATTATTATTTTTTTTTTTTTTTCTTCTTTATAGTGTTAGGGTTGGTTCTGTTTGGGTTAGTATAAGTAACACTGGCGTGGGGTTTTGTTGTTACTTGTTTTACCTGGGCGTCTGCTTCCAGTGTTTGGTTGCAGCAGCCCCCAGGTATGGAGGATTTTGAAAAACTTCACGCGGCGTCATGCTGTTAAAATAGCATCAGAATGCCAGTGTAGAGGCTTGTAGTTTAGCAGCAGGAGGGTTGTAAGGGCATGACAATATTCTGTCAGCGGCCACCCGCGAACAATCGATTGTGCTGTTTTGGAGCGCAGTTGAGTTGGCTAATGAGCTGGTTGAAAGGGTTTAGTGGTTGGTTAATGCATTTTACTGTCGTCCTTCCTCTCTCCTCCATCAAAGAAAGTGACTTTGTCAAATGTTCCCCATTTATTAAAGATGAGGTTTTGGCTGAAATTTTATCCGCGGTATGGTAAATTGGTTTCCGCGCGGTGGATTCCAATTGGAAGCAAATCCCCACTTCTGAAACCACGTGGTGTCGTTCAGGCGATCCATTTATGATTCTAAAAGATAACAAAGATGATTTGGACCTAACTCTAAGCGTGAAGGTGGATAACTTCAGTTATGTTATCTATGCTTCAACAAAAGTGTCATGAAGTGCTTTGGTTGTGGGCAATCAGGGCACCTTGTTAGATGCATGTCCTAAGGCAAAGGGAATTGATGATGTGCAAATAAATCCGAAAAAACCAGTAGGCCTATGCCTAATGAAATTGTGGTAGATGAGCAGTCTGCGAAATGGAGTGCGTCTACTGCTGCGGTTTGCAGCACCAGCTATCCAGTGGGCCTTCGTCTGCCTCAGCCGAGTCAGTAGGGGCAGATCATGCTTCCCTTTTGCGGGGAAGGGGTAGCGAGGGCAACCGATTGATAAAACCAGTAGGCGAGAACAAAGTTCTCCACAGATGGCGCGGTGAGCGCGCAGAATCTGAGAGTCAGTCCACACAGAACTCGCAGAGCAGTGCTTCTGCTGTCAATTATGACCAAGTTCTTACGTCTCTAGATGAATCCCTCATGGAGGCGGAGAAAATGTTTTTAAAATGCCCCAAAAAGAAGAGATCTAAAAGGGACTAAAGGCGATAATTTAACAGATCTTAGCGGCTGAATAGCGAATGAAAGTACATTTCTCTGACTGTAGCGTTACCTGTAGCTTACGTCATGGTGGGTTTTGCTGGCAAAGATTATAGTGTGGAAGACATAAAATCCTTCTTGACAAAAACAAAACATATGAGAAAATGTTGGGATTGGCGACTACTTCCCTGATGTGGAGCAGTTCACCACGAAAACTAAATCTTTTTTGGGTGAGGCTGCTTCACAAATCCCAAGTACTTCCGTCTCAAAAGATATTGACCAGATTAGCGTTTTGTTAAATGGCGATGTCTGATGTTGGTCTATTTTTTCACATGTATTATGATGATGGCGTGTACAACTCTTTTTTATTTTTTCTTTTATCATAGGTGAAATCAGAATTGCTTCTTTAAATTTAAATGGGGCCAGGGAAAAAGAAGCAAAGAGAGCCTTGTTGTTTGAAGCGATTAAGAAGAATAGATTTGATGTGCTTCTTGCAAAGAAACTCACTCAGATACCTCAATTGCTGCTGACTGGGCAGGAGTGAGTTTGATGGCCTGTCTATTTTAAGTCCCACAACACTTCCAATAGTGGTGGTGTTGCCATTCTGTTTTTCTGGGACCTTTACTCCCATTTCCCTACCAGACTGAGGGAATTAGTCAAGGGTAGACTCCTAGATCAGAGCCCAATTTGAAAACAATTTCTTTGTTTTTTTTGTGTTTATGCACCCACTACACCAATTGATAGAATGCTTTTCTTGAATATGCTAAATGATGCTCTATGCAATTGTGAGATCTGAGGATTTTTACTCCTGGGAGGTGATTTTAATTGTACTGAAAATGCAATGGATAGGAATCATGTAGAGCCACACATGCCCTCCGCATGAAGACTCATAGAACTGATAGATGCAAATAGGCTGTTGATGTCTGGAGGGTTCACAGTACTCAGAAACAATACACATGGGTTCCTCCTACAATAACCTTTTGTCATTGGCTAGACTGGACAGGTTTATGGTTTAAGCATCAGCTGAGCTTGTTTAGGAAATGTCACGATCATCAGTTGGTTTCAGACCACAGTTTGGTTTGTTCTCTTTCTTTGGAGTTCTGTAAAAGTCTAAAAAGTAGCAGTAGCATTTAATAATAACTTGTCATCGGGATGGCCATTTAGAGAGGTATTTAGACTGTTTTGGCAGGATTTTAGAACACAAAGGCCCATCTTTAGCTTCGTTACACAGCAGTGGTGGGACTTTGGTAAAGTCACAAATAAGCACAACTGTGTCAGGATTATACTTTCAGTGTCACAAGGGACATAACCTCGCTCAATGGTGAAACTTGAAAAGGAAATAATTGACCTCCAGCATTTAGCTGAACAAACTGGCAACCAGACTTACTAACAGCAAATGTTAAGCTTAAGCAGAAATCATTGGCTGACCTGCTAGGCATAAAAGGCACAGGAGCTCTGGTCAGGTCCCGCTTTCAGAGTGTGGAATTGATGGACGCCTCCTTCTAAATTCTTTTAATTTGGAAAAAAAGAATGGACAGAGGGAGGTTCATTCACTCACTGCTTTCTGAGGATGGAGTTCTGTTGTCCAATCTGGCTGAAATATCACTAGAGAGCAGTCAGTTTTACTTAAGACCTATATAAGAGTGAGAGTCGATATTCAGGTGGATGACCAGTCCTTCTTTGAGAACCTTACCCCAGGTGGCCAAGAGGCTAATGCAGTCCTTGAAGGGTTTTGACCCTAGAGGAGCTGCAGGCAGAGAGTCTCCAGAGTATGGAGTGTGGAAAGGCACCGGGTTGGATGGTCTACCGGGTGGACTTTAGTCCTTTTGGTCAGGAAGTGGGTGAGGGGATGTGCTGACTGTTCCCTCAGCGCACAGTCTTGCCAGGAGGCGGTTGCCACTGAGCTGCCGGAGGCAATACTCACCTTTGCTCCCCAAAAAAGGGATTTGAATGACATAAATCATGGAGACCTGTGTCAATCCTTTGTACTGAATATAAATTGCCTCTCTAAAAGCGCTGGCTAATAGATTGAGGAAGTTGTGAGCAGGTTGTCCATCCTGACCAGACCTACTGTGTGCCAGGTGGTGGTGGCTGATTCAAACAACATTTCATTGATCAGGGATATATTTGATGTAGTAAGCTTGTCAACCCTGAATTCAAGCGCATCCATTGACCAAGAAAAAGCTTTTGATCGTAGAGCACAATTATTTGTGGAGTGCTCTGGCAGCCTTTGGTTTTTGCCCTGAGCTATTGATAAGGATTAGAGTTCTGTATTGTGACATTGAGAGTATTTAGAAGGTTAATGGTGACTTGTGTGCTCCTTTTAAGTCCACAGGGGGTCAGGACAAGGTTGTGCCTTATCTGAGATGTTGTACACCCTGGCAATTGAACCCTATTGGTGAAGTTGAGGAAAGAGCTGGTGGGGTGGAGAGAATTCCAGCGCAGGAAAGCAGCTTTTAAACTGTCAGCTTATGCAGACGAGCAAGTTGCAGTACTTGTGAATGGTCAAAGAGACATAAACACTAAGTGTTAAAGATTTTGATGATTTTAATGTTGTTTCTCAGCAAGAGTAAACTGTCCAAAAGTTTAGCTATGCTGGTCGACATGGTTAAATGAGCCAAGTCTTCCAGCTGGCTTACATTGGGCCAGGAGTGGTTTTAAATATCTTGGTGTTTTTAGGATGAAATGTTTATTCAAAAGAACTTTGATGGGTTGTTGAAAGGTAAAGGGTCAGCTTCTGATAAATGGAAATTCCTTTTAAATAAGATATCCTACAAGGGCGGTCCTTATTATCAATAATTTGGTGGCATCCACCCTTGGCATCAGTTATCTTGTGTGGACCCCTCCAGCATTGTGTTGCTGTCAAGAATCCAGTCAATCCTAGTGGATTTCTTCTGGGATAAACTTCACCTGGGTTCCACAGAGCATCTTATACCTACCTAAAGAGTGAAGGTGGACATGGACTTGTGCACCTACAAAGTAGGACAGCTGCCTTTCGTTGTAGTCTGGGTCCAGCTCTCATGGGGCCTCTGGATTCAGGCTGAAATATGTGTATGCGGTGCCATTTTACAGACTTTTGATGGACTGGGGTTGGACAGAACTTTGTTTTGATGGATCCAAAAAGATTGAACATCAAATAAACTCCCCTGTGTTTTATCAGAATTTTATTTAAAGTTTGTCCCTTTTAACAGTGCAACGCATAGAAGCACAGAGCTTTTGTATTGGCTTTTAAAGGAGCCCTAATCTATGGTTCTGTTTTAGGATATGTCTCTTTGAAAAGTCTCTTCCCACAATCACACATAGCTTTAGGTCTGGAGTCATTACTATGGAGGCTTCATCGTAGTGGTATCCAGATCTTGTTAACACTGAACAAGCTGCTCAGTCAACTGGGGATGATCTATTCAATAGTAGCTCAGTTACTTGAGAAATGGCGGGCCTCCCTAACAAGAGCAGAACAATTGCAGTTGTTGGCAGACATCAACTTCAGAGGGCTGTGCAGTCTGTGACTGTAATGATCCTTTTTCCCACCTTTCATTGTCACCAAATTTGACAGGTTGTACTGGTTCTTACTTGCATTTTGATCAATTGTCTCTCTTTTTGGGTCAGAAGCCAGCTACCGGCAAGGTTTATATAAACTGTGTGTGGTCTTTTAACAAAGTCTTTGGACAAGAGGGTGGAAACACCTTGGTGTACTGTTTTACAAAATGGGGATGATGTCCCGGACCCTCATGGGAGAGCAAGGCACTATACAAGTCACCCTTAGCCAAAAATGTGGAGATTTACACCGAGGATTCTGCATGGAGCAATTGCAGTCAATGCCTTTGTTTCAGTAAGAACTCTGTTGTGGGTCAAGAGTGCCCATTTTGTTTTGTAGGAGAGAGACTGTGTTTCATGCTTACGCAGGTGTAAGGCTACACCTTTATTCAAGTGGTTCTACAGTCACTCTTTAATCATTTCAATGAAACATTTTCAATGGAGACTTTTATTTTGGGTTTTAAATATGCGCGAAACATCGCTTCAAAATGTCAGTTGATCAACTTTCTTAGGTCAAGCAAAATGGCAATCTATGTTAGTCGAGAAACAAAATTGAGCAAACTTCTAGTGATGACCTATTAATGGTCTTCAATACTCTGTGAGGTCTCGTGATGTTAATTGATTTTCATTTCTACAAAGCCATGATGAATCTTGAATCTTTTGAAGAAATTGAAAAGGATAGTGTGTTGTGTATGGTTGCTGATGGCAAATTGCAGTTTGCACATTTCTTGGAGAAAAACTCTTGCTCCTTGATTTTATTTATTTATTTATTTTATCTTTGACAGATCTAACATTGACAATAGCTGGCTGAGGAACACACATTAGTACAGGAACGAAATTTATTCATCTACCAAAATAGGAAGATAGAACATGTTTGACTTTGACCACACTTGACTCATCATCGCCAGAGGGAGTTTTAAATTTGCATGTTGCCGTCCAATTTTCACATTAAGTAACAACGTCCGTAGACTTGGTGCTTATGAAATGCATTTACGATCCTACACTGACCTGTCGCTCAAGAATTCCAGCAGCAGGCTACAACGTTGGCAGCCAGCATTTTGCCCATGTTTGGATCTGGGGATGGGGATTTAGGGATATGAGTGGTAGGATGTTTATCCCCCCTGACTCCCTCCTTCCCTCTTTCTCATCCCCGCTCCTCTCCTCTCCTTCCTCCCGTGCTCCCTCCTTTGCTCTGACCCGGGCCTATAAATAGCCGCTGGGGCCCATGGTCAGGATGGGGCTGCTGGATGCTAATTTACAGCTGCCCAGAGACGGGGTCCCAGGGAAAAAAGGGGGAGAGTTTGGGGCACACGCTGAGCATTCTTGCTTCCCACTTTCCACTCTCTCTCTCTCTCTCTCTCTCTCTCTCCTCTCTCTCTCTCTCCTCACCTTCATCCCACTTCCATCTCTTTCTTTTGCTCTCTCTCTTGGTCTCTCTGTCAGTCTCTTACCCTTAAATTCAAAGTATGTGTAGCCAAAGCAAATCATTAAAAACAACAACAAACAAACAATGCATGAAAATAAAAACATGAAACAAAAATATTAACAGTGAACCATTCTCTAACTCTCGCAGAAGGGGAATCACACCTTTTCCTATAGATCTGTCTGTTTTTGACCCTCTCTGTCTCATTTCTCTCTGGAGAATATGTAGACTTGAGACTGCAAAAGTAGGTGAACATGGATGTGCAGAGGGAGAGAGAGAGAGGAAGTGTGTGAGAGAGAGACAGAGAAGAGAGAGAGAGAGAGAGAGAGAGGTGTGAGAGAGAGACAGAGAAGAGAGAGAGGGAGATGATTCAGGGTAGTTTTCTATTGATTTGGTCTGGCAAGTTTTTAACACAAGTTTTACAACCCTGTTAAAGGCATTCGCACACATCTGGAAGGCAGAACTCTGTGTCCGTCACCCAGGGTGTTCTGTCTTGTCATGAAATACTGCATCTCGCAAACATTTCAATCATTTACTGCCCCCCAAAAAGCACATACCAGCAAACACATCTGTTCCCAAGAGAAGCTGCTACTCAAGGCCTTAAGACTGCGAAGACCAGATTAGCACAGAAAAGTCAATCCACAGCACACATCACGCTAATAGTTGCAGGTCAACAGTGTTTGGGTCAGATCTCAACACTGCCAGAAAGAAGAGTATAAAAAAAGAGAGGGGAAAAGAGTTTATTGTTTAATTTGTAGAAAAGGGATTGCTCTTGACCTTGAAGAATGCTCTTCACATCGACTAGAACTACTAGCAGTGAAACCTTTTTTTATCCGTTGTTCTCCAACTTCTCTCAGATGCAGCACCTTAGCCCCATCCCCCAGTGGCTAGTGTTATGATATATTGTATACTGCATGTGTCAGTGTGAGTTATGGCTCGTGTGATTGCATGTGTGTCTTGGAATGTAGATCTAATGCTTAATAGTTCACTGGAGTCTAGAGAGAGCTGCTCTGTGGTTGGCAGAGTGAGGTTCCGCTGCTTTAAGTTCCTCGGTCAGTGTTCTAGAGAGCGAGCTGGCGGTTCTTGTTTTGTTCCATCTGTTCACTTTTTGTCCGCTCCCAGTTTGTGTATGTGCTATTGTGTCCCATCTACTCGTCTACCCTCCTGTCTCTCTTCTCTCGTTTTCTTCCCTCTTTCCACACTCTATCTTTTTGCTTTTTTCTGACTCTCTTCTCCTCACTTTTTGCTTTTCTCCAACTGTCTTCTCCTCTCTGACTTTCTCAGTCTATCTCTTCCTATTTGTCTCTCTCTCTCACTCTCTTTCTCTGTCTATCTGTCTTTCCCTCCTCTCTCTCTCTTTCTCTGTTCTCCTCTCTCTCCTTCACTCTCTCACTCTCTCAGTCTATCAGTTGCTCCCCCTCTCTCTCCCTTTCTCCCCCTCTCTCTCCCTCTCTCTCTCCCTCTCAGGCCAGACTCTGAGCTCACAGACGGCTTACAGGCCCACTTGTGTTTCTCTCATCAGCCTTCCCACCCTGAAAGCACCAGGCAGAAGGAGCACCAGGAGGCCTGGGAGAAAGTCTGTGTGCGTGTGTCTGTGTGGGTCTCTATGTGTGTGTGCGTGTGTGTACGCACACATGAGAGTGTTTGCCTCCATGTGTGTGAGTGTGTGTGTGTGTGTGTGTGTGGTGTGTGTGTGTGTGTGTGTGTGTGTGTGTGTGTGTGTGTGTGGTGTGTGTGTGTGTGGTGTGTGTGTGTGTGTGTGTGTGTGTGTGTGTGTGTGAGTGTGTGTGGTGTGTGTGTGTTTTTGTCTGAGAATATTTGCCTCTATGTGTGTGTGTCAGCGTGTGTGTGTGTGTGTAATGTGGGGGGACTGGCCTTTCAGTAGGGAGCACAGGGCACGCAGAGGGCCAGGTAGAGACATAACTCAGAGCACTCATGGCACATAATCTACCATGTAAACACAAACACATGTTCATAGCCGGGAGAGCAGACTCCGTCTCCCCCTGGTATGTCTATCCTGTCAGAATCACAGCCATGAGACTGAGACGCTGCAAAGACCTCCTGAAACCAAATAACAATCTCTATCCTTTGTGGAATGACCATAGCTGTAGCATAAGCACATGTTTGGGTTGCATCATCAGGAGAAGTGCACGTGATTATTCAGTGTGCATAGAGCATGCGGTTGTAGAAATTAAGGTGGTTAGTGTGATGTGTTTTTTTTTTATGTCAACTCTTGGCCTGGGCCTTGGTCTTGGTTTTTCTCAATGAGCGGTTTGCACTCCCAGCCAGAAAGGGGACCCTTTTTAGTAAACTCAATCCTCTTGCATTCCTGTTTGTCGTGCAGGCCAGAGTGTGAGCCCTAGCCCTGAACGTAAACCTCATCCCACAGACCTGCCCCCCGTAACCACCACCCTACACTGCAAGACTTCATCCATCCAACCACTCCTAGCCAGCGACTTCATCTACAGGGCATCTGGGCTTAATGCTTTCTTTGTTCCGTGGAGTAAAGTGAAGTTCATCATGTGTTGTTTTAAGCTTAAGCTTTTGAATATTCTCCATGTACTGTTAAGCTCCTTTGCTTGACAGGGCTACAATGTCCCTGGATCTACAACAAAGATGTTAAAAGAGAAGACAGTTGCCACCCAGTGGAGCCTGAAGGCATTCTGTTTGCTAGACAGGGGAGTTAAGCTCTCATATTGCTCAATTTGTTACTTATAGGTCTTTTCACGCTTGGCGGGCGAATGCCTTGAAGTGTGTCTGTGTCGACGTGGGGGAGAGTAGCTCCTGGATACGACACACACACACACACTCTCACACACACACACACACACACACACACACACACACACACACACACACACACACACACACACACACACACACACACACACCACACACACACACACACACACACACACAAAAGTCCTTTCCAATTCTTCTCACCAAGGCTTGTAGAAACATCATGTTGCCATGGAGACCAGCGCTGGAGAGAAAGAGGCGTGTGATGTGTTTGTAGGAGTTATCTCTCTGTCTGTGTGGTCCTGCAGAGGTCTTTATAGTGGCGATGCAGCTGGGTGCATTGTCTCCAGTGCAGCTCTTCTCCAGCACAGGCAGGGCAGTGGCCATGGAGCCCTTCTCCGCCATGCATGCTTTACGAGCACGATTTATTCCGCTGCTGTGATCTTTTGACACCTCTCTGTTGTAACTGACGTTCTCCATGTAAACATTAGCTGTAGCCTAAAAGAGGCCAACTGGCTGCACTAAAGCATTTTTATCCTCTTATGTGAATTGATGGAGTGGTTATGTGGAGGTTCTTAGGCCTCACAAATCTGCATAGTTGGGCTAACCTTGAGTAACTATTTTATGACTTGTATGAAACGTATGCTTGTGGTGTTTAGAAGTTTCTATTATTAGCTAATGTGCCCAATATTACTTTACTTTATGTTACATACAACATATAACCTATATTGTTCTGTACATGACGGTAGTGTAACTGCATATTTTCTGTATATCTGATTGCCTGGAGAATACTAACCCCTGTCATATATATTCGTGGTTCTAAAAAGTTGGCATGTAGAGTGTCTGGAATCAGAGCAGAAGTGAGTATTCCACACAGAATAGTGGGAAACGACACAAAAATATATTTACAACTTAAGATTTGTGCAGATTCAGAAGCATGCTGGCGTTGGTGGTGGTCCAGTGGTTGAGGTATGCGGGAACAACATCCTCGCCTGCCCGCCACTCGAGTCCCAGAGGAAGGAAACGGTCATTGTTCTGGGATCATGCCCACTGAATGCCCACACCATCCTTGACCTTTACAGCAAGGTCCCAACAAGAGGTTTTTTTGTCTCTCGGCTCCTCGACTCACAGAAAAACAAGTGTTGCGTTGTGCTGTGTTGTGTTAAGTTCTAAGTTGTGTTCTAAGTGTTGTGTTCTACATGGAACAGAAATATGTACATTGTCATACAGACAGACGTGTCTGTATACATATACTTACAAATGTACACATACCACGCCATGCTGGAGATAGTGGTCTCCAACAATTTGTTTCCATCACGTCTCCAGTCCGTGTTTTTTTGTGTGTTTTTGAGTTCAGTGTCTGGGAGGGTGCTTGAGTTCTGTAATCTTCTGGAGGTTAGGTCACCATGACCCCCACGAGATTAGTCCAAAAAGACATATTTAACATGCCAGTGAAAATGTTTAACCCCAGGGCCTTAATGAGGGAAGGCATGTAGCGGGGTCACAGATTGTAGAATGCATGTTGTTGACTGCACCAACGTCTCAGTCCACTTACAGAAAGAGAGAGAGAGAAATGTGTGTTTTGTGTCAAGGCTTAAATCATTCAAACTTCAAGCCTTCAAGATTACACAAGGCAGGGATCAGGGCAGTGTAAGCAGGGAGGTTCACATACAGTAGTGTAATTTGACCAATGTGCAGTTAAGCTCTTAAAAAAATGGAAACTTTTCTCTCAAAAAAAGATTCTCTCTCCCTCACTGTCTTTCTCCTTATTCCTCCCTCCTTTTCTCTCTCTCTCTTTCTCTGTCTCTCTCTCTCTCTGTCAGACATAGCTGGTGTTTTGGCTCTGCAGGTGGTAATCCCCACACAAACGCACAAGCCTCTTCTCATAACTCTCCATCTATCCCTCCAAGAAAAATGCGCTCTAAAACCGCTGTCTTCATATCGAGATAAGATGACTTGGCTGCCGTTCAGGGCCGCGTTATTGACATGTCTAAGGCCAGTGGGGAAGCCTGGTAATAATAGCTGATTTGGGTTGCAGGGATCAAGTGAGACTCAGGGTATAGAGGCACTGCAACTGGAGCCTGTGGGCAGGGGGGGAGAAGACTTAAATAATTCCCTACGGGCCGGCGCATAATTTGAAAGATGGGCTTTTGTGTTTGTTTTGTGGCAACTTGTGCATACATGATTATTGTGAGAATTAAGGGAGACAGGGGTCTAGGTTATGCAATTGTCTTTGGTTTGTTTGGCATACCCCATTTCAATCATTCTTTTGTGTATTGTATTGGGCTTCTTTTTTCAAATTGAACCATGCATAGAGAAGGAATGTTTTATATGTCCTTGTCGAGAAGGACTGAAGTGTGTGTATGTTTTTGGGCCCGTTTTTGTGTGCGGATAATGACCCTTTACTTCAATGACCTTTGACCTCTGAACCCTTAATGACAGACTGTGGCAGGTAACAGGTAACATCTGCGCGGTCTGCTCCACTCTAGACGTGGTTGGCCCTGCACGCTAACGCTCGATTCTGGCCTCGAGGCTCATTAGCGTCTAGGGGAACCTGACCTAAATACGTTAACACGTTTGCTGCCAGACAAGTTCCAACAAACTGCAAACTGATCAGCCATTGTTGCCATGGCCTCTCGGAGGCAGAAGAAATGTCTGTGAAATAGTATGCCACTGTGCAGTTGGCTTCAGCAGCAGCCCAGACGTGGCTTTTATCTGCCTCATGAGGTGCTCCTCAGCTCACCACCGATTCCACCGTTTCCAGGAATCTGTGATGTGGCCCTCCGTTATGAAAGAGAGAATAAGAGGATCATGTGGAAGTGATGTAAAGAGAGAGAGCGCGTTAGAGTGAAAGAGTGCAAGCTGCTTCAGGCGTGTTAATCCTCTGTATTTGTTACATACTGAAGTGATGGGTATTACTGTTGTTACCCACACACTATACACTAGCAGAGAGAACACTGTGTGGGGGTTATTAAGAATACATTTGCAAGCAGCCTAGTTTGTAGTCAACTGAATTTGAATTTGAATGTTTCAGGGTTTTTTGTTTTAATTTGGCTCATTTAAAAGACAAATTGATAGAGAACTTCACAACTTTGTAGGGTAGTAGTGCATATCTGAGAAACAAAAATAAAATTTGTCTCGTACAAGACTCAACTAATCTCAAAATAAGAAGAATGTAGTGTATGTACATGCAGTAGTCTAGTGTATGTTGCTTGCTTGGCTTTCCATCATGTCTAACTAATTATGATTCTGTGTTCCTCAGGGCACTCTTCACATACGATGGTGTCACCAACAACCTCAAACTGGCAGACTCCGGAGGTATGTAATGCTACCACCTACAGCAACTACCAAAACTCTTTTAATAACCTCGAGATGGCTGTTGCTGTGTGTGTCTGTGTGTGTGTGTGTGTGTG
>NC_063193.1:20892991-20902991 GCF_017589495.1 Alosa alosa | reverse complement strand
GTGTGTGTGTGTGTGGGTGTATGTCTTCTCCACTGTGGTACATGTGCTGCACTCGGTGTGACTCAATAAGAGACACCCAGAGCCAGGGACTGTCAGTACAACAAAATCAGCATTCATCTCTGTGGACTCCAGTGCTGTGCTAGACTGCAGACATTTCAATTGAATAGAAAGGAAAGCTTAGCATAGCAGTACAAAGCTCAAATATATGATGTAGACCATTGTGTGCATGTAAGGGCCCGAGGTCCTGAAAAGCAGCACTGATGTGCTACACCAACAGACTTTGTTTGTCTTCAAAATAAATAAAAGGGTGAAGACTTAAAGATGGCCAGGGAGAAGATGACAAAAATGTTGTTGCATCCTGAAGAGGGAGAGAGGGGGGTGGGGCTTTAGATATGATCTCGCCGAAAATACCCTAAAGCCGCCGAAAGTATGCGCTTGGAGAGTTGTTGCACAACATTGACCTGCAACAACCTAAATCTGTTTACATTGGTATTATAGGATGCTGTTTTCAAAAAAGCTTCAGCAATTATTTACAGCAATCACTACAAATATTTACGACCTCTCAAACATGTGTACATTGCACTGATGACACCAAAGCAAATAACTAAGTACAACAAAATGAGGTCAAGCAAGGGTCAGCAGCATATGGAGACTAAACGCGTCTATGGCGACATGTCTCTGTCAACAGTGTGTGTTTGTATGTTGCTCTATAGGATGCTGTGTTGAAAGTGGCTGTCCCCACTTGAGAAGTCCCATCTCAGGGATGGCATTCACAAACACTCTCTCTATTGTCCTGCTGCTATCCTGTTTGTACTGCCCTTTCCTGTTCTCATAGTGTTCGATCATACTCACACACACACACACACACACACACACACACACACAGACACACACACACACACACACACACAGAAATAGATCCATTCACACACATATGTAGTCCATTTGAAGTACTCACACACACATGCGCACATGTGTGCCCAGACACACTCACATGAATATATACAGGAACACTGTTCCAGTGCTGTACATCCAGTCACATACTATCCAGTCACATTCCCATGTTCTCATAGCTCATTTGAAATACATGCAGACACACACATGCACACACATACACACACACACACACACACACACACACACACACACACACACACACACACACACACACACACACACACACACACACACACAAACAAACATACACACACATTCCCATGTTCTCAGAGGCTCATTTGCAGAACACAGAATCCTCCTCTCCTTATACTTCCCCAAATAAAGGCATCACCCAGTCAACGATTTAGGCATCTGAGGAATGTCGTCCTTTTATATTTCTCCCTCTCTCTCTCTCTCTCTCTCTCTCTCTCTGTTTGTCTCTCTCTCTCTCCCCTCTCTCTCACACACCCTTCATCCCTCCCTCTCTGTCCCTCCCACATATATACAGACACACACTAATGCATACACATGTGTAGTCACAAAACTAAACTGGTAAATTCCTGCAACTCCTACCCCAGGAATATGCATATTATTTCTCTTTGTGTGTGTGTGTGTGTTTGTGTGTAAGAGAGAGAGAGAGATAGAGTAAGCAACACATTAGATCTATGTCAATATGTATATGTATTATAAGGTGTGTGTGTGTGTGTGTGTGTGTGTGTGTGTGTGTATGCCTGTGTGTGTTTGTGTGTGTGTGTGTGTGTGTGTGTGTGTGTGTGTGTGTGTGTGTGTGTGTGTGTGTGTGTGGCTCCCATCACCTTGTGGCTGGTAAGCGTTGTTGACAGGCCCATGCGAGTGTGTGAGTGTGTGAGCAGCGGGGGAGAGTGTTGGCTGTAAGGGGGCGGTGGTGGTGAGAGAGTACCACTGTGGGAACGCAGGACCCCGGAGGTGTGGGAGAGGAAGGACCCCCTGATCCTTCCCAACGAGAAACCCCCTTCTCCCCTCTCGTCCCTCCCATCTACCCCCCCCCCCAACCTCAACCTCAACCCACACACACCCTCTCAACTCAATAAACAAAACATCCCAAAACCAGACCAAATTTGATCCTAGCGCTCCTCTCGGGAGGCGGGATAAATGTCGCCGTAGAGACAAGAGAAGGCGGAAGGAAGGAAGGCCGACATAAAATGGCACAGTGATAATGTCCAGACGCTGCAGCAGCCAGGGCCCAGGATGTGAGCAGCCTATCAGGAGGTGTGGACTGTGGAGAGTCTGCACCCCATCAGGAACACAGATTAGCTGCGCTGACACCCGCAGGGAAGAGTTCAGGTTCACTAAGTGAAAGTGTTACCTCATGGTTTTTGTGCTGTTTAGCTCTTTGTTGCACTTATTTTGGCGAAAGCAGATAACTAGCTACCTCACTGCTCCATTTCCCCACTGCCGACATTCATCATGAATATAACATGGCAAAGAGATATGTGATATGTAGATTGCAGGATATACAATCAAGGCATTTTAGCATTCAGAATGAAATCCACATCCACTTCCAAGGTAATATCACTGGTCCAGTAGCTGATAGAGAGGGCAGGGATATGATACCTTTTGCCTGAACTTCTGTAGCTGTAAAGAGATACCATTACACAAATTCAGGATCCAGACAAGTGCTAATTGAGCTTTGAGTTTGCCTTTGGGTGTTGAACTTCTGCAGCCAGGCAAAGCACATCTAACGGAGATGTCTTTGTGAGATCTGGGGGGGTCAGATTCATGTCAGTAGCCTTTCGTGCCAGCGGTGTTCTCAGCCAGAAGGAGACTTTAAAAGACAAGATTTAATAAATCAAGAGCCAGAGGAAACATTACTAGTGAGGTGAGAAAAATGGGGGCTTTAAGGAAATGGAAGTATGTGTGTGAGAGAGAGAGAGAGAGAGAGAGTATGAGAGAGAGAATGGTGTGAAAGTGTAAAAAGGAAGAGAGAGAGAGAGAGAGAGAGAGAGAGAGAGAGAGAGAGAGAGAGAGAGAGAGAGAGAAAACAGTTAAAAACAACACTGTGACATCCCCATATTGCACTTGCCCAGACTGGTCCATGTCCTGGGGATGTACAGCGTTCTCCTTTGTCTCTCCAGCGTGGCTTCTCCAGGGACAGGAGTGAGAGCAGGGAGCAGGCCCAGCCTAATGAAGAGCTAAGTGTGCATACAGGGAGCAGGCCCAGCCTAATGAAGAGCTAAGTGTGCATACAGGGAGCAGGCCCAGCCTAATGAAAACTAAGTGTGCATACAGGGAGCAGGCCCAGCCTAATGAAAAACTAGGTTATTGCATACAGGGAGCAGGCCCAGCCTAATGAAGAGCTAAGTGTGCATACAGGGAGCAGGCCCAGCCTAATGAAGAGCTAAGTGTGCATACAGGGAGCAGGCCCAGCCTAATGAAGAGCTAAGTGTGCATACAGGGAGCAGGCCCAGCCTAATGAAGAGCTAAGTGTGCACACAGGGAGCAGGCCCAGCCTAATGAAGAGCTAAGTGTGCACACAGGGAGCAGGCCCAGCCTAATGAAGAGCTAAAGTGTGCATACAGGGGAGCAGGCCCAGCCCTAATGAAGAGCTAAGTGTGCACACAGGGAGCAGGCCCAGCCTAATGAAGAGCTAAAAGTGTGCATACAGGAACAGGCCCAGCCTAATGAAGAGCTAAAGTGTGCACACAGGGGAGCAGGCCCAGCCTAATGAAGAGCTAAGTGTGCATACAGGGAGCAGGCCCAGCCTAATGAAGAGCTAAGTGTGCACACAGGGAGCAGGCCCAGCCTAATGAAGAGCTAAGTGTGCATACAGGGAGCAGGCCCAGCCTAATGAAGAGCTAAGTGTGCACACAGGGAGCAGGCCCAGCCTAATGAAGAGCTAAGTGTGCACACAGGGAGCAGGGAGACGTTTGGACATGTGCAAAAACAAAGACAACTGCCAGGACAAAATAAAACATTATCAGACAAAGGAAGTGTGTGGGAGAGGCGTGAGAAGTTAGCCGTGAACAGGACAGTTCTGTTTAATCACTTAGCAGACACTGTTTTCTGAAGGGATGGGCCGTAAAGGCCATCCACTGACTAGTGTTTATGGTAACAAACTGTAATGTTGCTGTCGTAGCTATGCAGACATTGTAGCCATTGCCCATGAAGGGGAACCAAAATGAGGAGAAAGCTCTGGCAGCAGCCTGTATTTAGTAGAAATATACTCATGAACAAAACCTGGTTATTGACTTTACCAAATGGTTAGGTTGTCTGAATGACAGTATATTTATGGTTATACACTGTGTGATATGTGGTATGTGTTTAGAAGGGGGTTCCCAAGATGTTTGTTCTGAACAGTATAGTCACAGGCGAGCTATACAGTACATGTCTGATTAGAAATGTGGGAAGAGAGAATAAAGGGGGAAAATAATCAGTCAACTAATCAGACGCCCGCAGTGGGACAAATGTGAATCTGGTTCATGAGTTGAGCCAGAAGATGATTAACAGCAGCATATGCGGTGGCAGTGAAGAAAAAGCATAATGAGCACAGTGCAGTGCCCCCTTCAGGGTTGACAGAGCACTGCGTCAAAATGACTGTTAAGTCTGTCAGAGCCACTCCCCCCCCCCCTCCAAATCCATTATTACAAGCACCCATGCACATTTTCAGCTCTAGGCCCATAATGACAAAGTAAATTGAGGATGTCACAGTTGATCCTCATACATCAGGTCTGAACCCGTAAATTGAGACAGAAGAGAGAGTGCAAAGCCTTTAAGATGCCGATCATTGACAGGATGGTTCAAGCACACAGCGTCCTTAAGCCCTTACAGTTCCAGAGCATGGTGTGAACTCTTAACAGTTTATGTGACCTGCGCAATTTATTGGCACAGCCGTGAATGTACAAAAGCACACCTTTACGTTGTGCTCCAGTAAATCTTCCTAGAAGCATTACCTATAAAAACATCAAGAAAATCTTTCAGACAAGAACCAGCATGCTAGCCCAAATGCTAACAGGCAGGGGTGTTTAACTCGGGTCCTGCCCCATCCCAGTGCTTATCTTCTGGGTCGGGGCGTGCTGGAATTTTTGGGTGTGGACCTGCTTGACTGATTTAAGTCTATATCGTTCTGGCATCTGCTGAGCCTCTTTGGCTCTTGTCGCCAGGTATCGATATCAGAGGATTAAAATCAGCAGGGCCAGGCCTTTTAGTGGAGTTTCGATCCAAATCCCCCTTGGTCACGCAGCATGTCTGTCTGTTGCTCGCTCCATCTTCTTAACGCTGAGAACCACTCCGCTCTGTTCCCTCAGCGAGTTCTAGCTAGCCACGGCGGCGTGTTTGTTCTCGGGGTGATGTGAAAGATAAACACAGTGCAGTGAGCTACCTGTCAGGAGCAGGAGCCTGCTGCTGGAGGAGCAGCGATAGCTCCAGGGGCATACCATACACCACTCTGAGTCTGAGCTCACCTTCGCTGCGCTGCGCTGCACTGCGGCTTGGATCCCTTCTTGGATCTTTCTGAGGAAGGTGACAGTGAAAGACTAGCTACATCCAGAGATGCGCTCCTTTGTCTGTGCTGTGGCGGTGAGACTTGACAGCTTACTTTATTCTGTCTCCAGAAAGGGAGATGCACAGCTAGATAGGATGCGAGTTCCAAAGCTGCTGATAGAGACTTCTAAATCTGTGGTTTAGGTGAAGAGGGGAGGGTAGAGAGAGAGAGCGAGAGAGAGAGAGAGAGAGAGAGAGAGAGAGAGAGAAAAGGCAGACAGAAAGAAAGAGCTGTTGCTGCAAAACTGCACTTGACTGCTCTAAGTTGTGGTCACTTCACACGAGGCTGTGCGGCCTACAGCCACATGTCCTTCCCCATCTCTTATCTCCTCTCTTCAAGCCATAACTCTTCAGAGGAGAGAAATAAACACAGCCACTGGGCCTGCTGAACATTGAGCACTGTGCACATGGATGTGTGCAAACATTGCTGTGTATGGGTATGGAATGGACATGAGTGGCCCCAGCACAGACTGTACCCCCTCCCCCCTCCTCCTCCTCTGGGTCTTATCTGTGTTGCTCCCCACAGTAAACACACTTGAACATTTTTTCTTCTCTCTCTCTCTCTCTCTCTCTCTCTCTCTCTCTCTCCCCATGACCCCTTGGCTGTGCTCTCCTATATTTAAAAGACCGGCCCCGGCCTGTCTCTGACTACATTCTGTAGGTCCATGTCGGTCTGAATTGTCTGGTCTGTCTGGTGTGTCCGCCAACAGGAGGCTCATACGTTTGTCACAGCGTCAAACGCGGAGGATGTGACGGAGGAGAAGCTGGCCGCAGCCGTGGCCAAGGTGCGTCCGCCGGTGCAGCCCCAGAGGAGGAGCTCCGTGCAAGTGGACAAGGAGGAGATGGTGGTCAGTGCCCTTATTACTTGCTTATTATTGCATTTATTCATTTAGCTGACACTTTAATCCAGAGCCACTTAATGAGGGATACCATTCAAGCTACAGTGCAACAGGAGACCTTAGTGTAACAATTAATATTGTATACAATATAACATCAGAGTGCTGACCAATGATACTACCCCTCTCACTCTCCAGCTCCCTCTTTCAATCTCTCTCTCTCTCTCACACACACACATTCTCACAAACACACACACACACAACACAACACAAACAGTCATTGTGTTTGTTTGCATTCAAAGTTTTTCACTATAAATCTCATTTCAGGGCAAGACACAAAACAGTGTCAGCTAGTAATTTTCATGTCCTTAATCCTGCTAGTAATATCGATATTGATGTTTGTGACGCTCAGTTGTTGCATAGTAACCAAGCATCAATACCGTCTCTGTGCTCAGGGCACAAACTACAGGAAAACAAACGCTGCCATGGAGATGAGAAGAATCAACAGGGACTCTTTCTGGGCACGTGCAGAGGTGTGAATTACAGAGAACATGACCTGACCTACCACACCTGGTTGACTGACATACCGTTGACACATATTTGCATGCACAATTGAATATGAAGTGTCATTTCCTTGGTCTGTAGCACAGGAAATCCAGTTCATTAGTTTTGATTACATGTAATAAATCATATGGAGTGACGTTTGGCCCTCTGGTCTTAATTCATCTGATTGTCTGGGTCCCCACGCCCATCCCCAGCGCGAGGAGGAAGAGAGAAAGGAGGAGGAACGGAAGAGAGCGACGGAGGAGAGGAGGCGCCGGGAGAGAGAGAGGGTGATGCAGGAGAGGAAGGAGGCAGATGAGAGGGACAGGAAGATGAATGAGAAACTGCAGATGATTGAGGAACAAAGGTCAGAGGTCACACTTTACGGACAGCCAGACATATTTGTTCAGAAGTTATTATATGTGTCTAGGTGTGTGTGTGTGTGTGTGTGTATGTGAATGTGTGTGTTTAAATGTGTTTAACTGCAGTGTTGATGGATGGTTTATGAACCAGACAGCCTCCCGTCTCATAAATGTCTCACCTCATGTTATCGTGCTCACATACTTTGACACTGACATATTATCACATATTTTGACACTGACATATTACCTCATATTTTGACACTGACATATTATAATACTTACCTTTCCATATCTATTTTTCCACATCATTTTCAGTGTATGTTTTTCACTGGTGTAATAAACATGGCTTTATGAATAACTCTCTGCAGGAGGCAGCAGGCCTTGACGGAGGAGGAGATGAGGAGGAAAGAGAAGTCCAAATGGGTGAGTCACCACTGACACACATGGAACTCAATCAGTCACATGGACAGCTATGTCTGGAGAGACCAATATCAATTTCTGTCCCTTTTTTGTGTGACTGCACGTGATATTAATTGTAGAACTGTAGAATTATTAATTGTATTAAAGTAACCGGTTTGTTTGTGTGTGTGTGTGTGTGTGTGTGTGTGTGTGTCTGTGTGTGTATGTGTGTGTGTGTGTGTGTGTGTGCGTATGATGTATGTCTGTATGTATGTATGTATTTGTAACAGGACCAGCAACAGAGAGAGCATGAAGAAGAGCTCAGAGAACGATTCAGACGCAGTGAGTCCATAGAGAAAGCAGCGGTGAGCCACTTCTCCACACACACACACACACACACACACACACATACACACACACACTCTCTCTCTCACACACACACACACACATACACACACACACACACACACACACACACACACACACACACACACACACACACACCCTTCCTGTCAACATAAGAATGTGCTAACCATCCTCCAGTTGACAGGAGTGTGTGTTTCTCTTTCTGTCCACTAGGAGGCAGCAGCACTGGTCCAGCAGCGGTCCAACAACCCCAGAGAGTTCTTCAGACAGCTGTCCTCCTCCTCTCAGCCCCCTGGCAGCCCCCAGTCCCCACACACAGGTACTGACCTGCAACCGCTCCAGCAGGGAGTCAAGGACACTCACACAGGTCACAGTGATCTCTAGTGTCTCTGACCTCCATTGGTATGGAGAGGTGCTTCACATAGTAAAGCCAGGGAGCACTCAGAGGCCACACTGATGTTGCTCTAGGAAAGTTAAATGCTATATTTACTGGTAAAGTGACATTGAAGACCTGCATACATGTTTTGTGTAGGTCACTCACAGTCTGAAACTACTTTCGTCACTGTGAATGATTTTGTTTATAACACACACTCTGTCTCACAACGGATAGCAGCCATGAGATGTGAGGAGCTTTCATTCCATTACTGAGCAGAAGATAGTGCTTTCCCTTCTTTTGTGAGACATCTTCCTCTGTCCTGCTCTCTGTGCAGGGAAGCCCCCGTTCCGGCGCTACAGACGCAGCCTCACAGACACGGCCTTCATCTTCCAGAAGTACGACGGGGGTCCCACCTCACCACTCAGCCCAAGAGACAGCTGCCCGTCTCCGTTTGGCCAGTCCCCTCGCCGGACCCCCACCTCTCCTCTGTCCTTCTCCTCCGGCTTCTCCCAGGCGTCCCGCTCGCCCCTGCGTTCTCCGCCCGCGTCGCCACAACGCGCCACCCCTCCGGTGGTGCCATTACCCAGCATGCCACCCTCCAGACCCCCGCCGCCGTCCACTCTGCCCCCAGTCCCCGCCCAGCCCCAGGAAGCCCCGTCCCCAGCCCCGGCCTCCCCAGGTCTGCAGGCCAGCCTGGTGCAGGCCTCCTGCTCTCCTCCTGCTTCCCCACCAGGTGGCGCCACTGCTGAGCCACTTGCTGAGAGCCCAGAGTACCCAGAGGGTGAGTGTGAATAATAGGAGTATGAGTGAGCACATGAGAAAAATGTGCTAGATAAGGAGTTTAGAACCGGTGAGCTGAGGCCCACTGGTGGTCTGTGAAGGGATTGCTGGTGATCCCTGACCATTCATCTTGAATTTCCCCTTGGGGTTCAATAAAGTATCTATCTATCTATCTATCTATCTATCTATCTATCTATATATCTATCTATCTATTTAATAATGTAGTTTCACTGTGAGACTCAGCATGTTTCTATTCATGTTGCTTCCGTAGTCAGAATGGTGGTCCTTGGGTCAATCATCAGTTGAACGTCCCTGTTAGAGAGACATAGTTTGAAACAAGGCTGATACAATGTCATGGGTTGTTTTTTTGTCTCCTTCTAGACTTGCGCTCAGCTGCACACACTCTGAGCAGCCTGGAACCTGAGTCAGGCCTTTGTGTCCGGGCCGTCCTTGTGGAAGAGGAGGAGGAGGAGGAGGAGGAGGAGGAAGGACAAAGAGAACAGGTGGAGGCTCCGACGGCCAGCGCCACAGATGTGAATGAGGAGGAGGTGGAGGCTACCGCCCCCGAGGCCTCCACAGGCTCTGCAGAACCAGAACTAGAACCAGAACTAGAACCAGAACCACAATCAGAGCCAGTAGCACAACCAGAGCCAGAGGAGGTGCAGGAGATCCTGACGGAGGAGCCACAACCCGGAGGAGCACCAGAGGCACAGACTGAGGAGGACGAGGAAGGAGTTGAGGAAGAGGTGGAGGAGCAGGAGGTGTATGTGGAGCCGGCCCAGGAGGAGGAAGACAGCGAAGAGCCAGTGGACGCAGGTAGGCAGCTGTTCTCTGGACCACCATCCTCCTGACCCTTACTAAACATGCGGCCTTGTGTTCTCACC
>NC_063193.1:20877991-20890491 GCF_017589495.1 Alosa alosa | reverse complement strand
TTTGAAATGACCACATTAGCAGGGATAACCGTATACCAATCAGAAAGCTGAATCAATCCAATATTCTATACTTCCTTCCTAAATAATGAGAATGATTCTCGTTCAGTCTGGCGTGGTGCGGAATAGAAACTGCACTTCTGTCCTAACTGCATTTGTGTGCTTGTTCTCTTCTATTCTACTGTACACTAGTCAGTCTTACCATGTAACACCCCATACTGCTGATAACGTCCTTTTCATGCTCATGTAAAAAGCTATGTTTTATAGGCAAATTGTTTAGAAGGAAAGTTCACCGTTTCTGTCATGTTTGTACTTTCATGTGTGTCTCGGTTTGTCCATTCTTTCTTGTAAATACAGTATCATACAATCTGGTACACTCCACTGCTTTTATTCTGTTTGCCTTCATAATTTATTCATGTTCATTGCTTTGTTTTTGTAAACACTGCAATTTGTAGAATTGCTGCTATGATGACCATACTATACCTAATTTATAGAGGCCCACGATGACCATACAATACCTAATTCATAGAGAGGCCTGTAAATGGGAGCTCCTGGAAGCCACAGAGGAGGACAAGGTCGCCAATGCCGCCAACTCCTCCCTTGGTGGTCTTTTTAAATCAACATTATTGCAGAGAAGTAGGTTTTAGCGTTTTATGAAAAAAAACAGTGGTAGAATATATTAAAAGAAAGAGTAGGAGACAATTGTGTAGTTATTTACTTCATGAATAATTTATTGTTAGGGCTATGTACGGAGTTAGCTTCTTCCTCTTAAAGTTTGATCTCTTTAAAGAGTAACGTGCATGCAGACAGCCTGCTGACCAATAACCAAGCACAGGTGTTAACAATCAGTGTTATTTCTGACAGAACAGTTATGCCTGTAACTGATAAAATAATATATCAATATAATATATCAGAATTTATAACAAAATACATGAACAATTTAACATAAAAGGAACAAATAAAATGTTAGATTACAAAACTTTACAATAATAACAAAGGCTGATATGACTGTATGGTACAGTAAGTAGAGAGTGTTCATAAAGCAAGTCACTGGGTCATGCTGGCCACTGGACAGTCTTCATAACCGTGTAACATGCTCGCTGTCTGCATCGATGCAGAGGCATATTTTATAGTCACTGTAAAAGAGTTATGGGACAATAGGATACTCTGTTAGATTAAGGATCCATGGAAACCGGCCAATTTCATAATTACAATCTTTCATCTCATTTACATCTACTATGATGACAATGCTCACAATCGAGAGCCAAATGAAATAAAATTTATATTCCATATTTATATTAACTTATAGACATTTCCTAAATTGCATACTTTCAATCCACTGTGTATTTGTTTGTCTTGTTGGAGACAAGGACACTATTGAATTTATCTTTATGGTAAACTGCGTTCAGCTGATTCAGCTAAAATCTGTTTTCACATAAACTAACTAAATGTGGTTCATCATTAAGAGTGTCCTATCATATACATCTGATCACCACAGCTGAATTTCTGACTTTGTGTACATTTCGTTCATTTTAAGTGATGCAACTTTCTGAACGAAAAGAGAAAAACAAATGAATCCCATTTGAATAGAAACAAAGCAATACTCTCTATTGCACAAAAATTATATAAAAACCTCAGGCTGCTGCAGCGTTAATGTGATCCATATGTACAGAGGGCTTAACATTTCTCTGGGGAAGTAAAGGGTGTAGTGAGTGTGTGTACTGCATGTACATTAATATGAGGTACTTCAAAATATGGGAAGTTCTCTGGGGACACTCTGGGGAGACCTTATAAAATGGCGTAGCCCTGAGGGTATCACAGTAGCAGGTAGTGGAGCTGATGCAATCGCACTTAGTCAGGTGACCAGAAGTAAGGGGACTCATGCTCTGCTCTCTGCTCTTCTCAAAAGCACAGGCATGCATTTACCAGGGAGGGAGAGGTCTCCCACATCTCCTCTACTTAGGGACAGTCTCAAGGCTAACATTACGTTTTGTGTTGAGAAGAAATCTAAGAGAAATTCTTAATGTTATCATTATTGAGTTATTAAAACAACTTTTTTTTTCTGTTACAGTCTTAGATTTACAGCAACTAAGGGTACACCTCAAGGATAAACCTGCATTTGGGTTAACAACAGTTGAGTATAGTCACAGTATTATTAGTATGTGGTGAGTTTAAAGTAGTTGCACAGTCTGTGTGAATTCCACTGAGCCTTCCGTTAAGCTCAAATGTACACAATCTTTGGGAGTCTGTGTAGTACCCATAATGCTTAACTTAAAGGAAGCGATACCAACCACATCTCCCTAAGGGTTTCCATTCTCAGGACAGGGGGAGTGACCTGAACATGGCACCAGCAGGACTTATTATTGGCTCATGAGGGATGATGTGGATGCTGATTTGTTTTCCAGTTTGACACTAAAGGGCTCAAAGAATCTAAAGAATCACCTTGTGAAACCTGTAGGTATTACACGTGAGTAAACATTGTGCAATGGTTGACTCCCAAGTGATAAGAAGGTAATCTCCCATGTCATATAGACCTGCGTTTTGTTTGCGTCTGGCCTGCTCCCATTCTGTCATTATACGGACAGTCTTCGGCCCTTAATCATTCCAGTTCGTTCCCAGGGAAATGAAAGAGACAAGAAATTCTTCTTCTTCTCAACAGTTGCTCAGTTTTTTTTTTCCTTCTAAATGTAATGCTATGCGTGATTGTGAGTGTGAGGGTGAGGGTGCGGATGAGGGTAGGGATGGCTGTGCGTCAAACTTGGCTCTGCATCCAGTTGCGGGGGTCCAGCTTCGTGCGTAAGTTCCTGAGGCTGCGCCGGGCTCCTGTGGGCCGGGCGAAGGGCATGTCGCCCTCGTGGCCTCCCGCACTGCCCGTGCTGCTGCCCGTGCTGCCCTCGCTGGAGCTGCTGGACGTGCTGGAGCTGCTGGAGCTGGACAGGGTGGCCAGGGTGGGGGAGCGGTGGTGGGGGGCCACGGAGGAGGACGAGGTGGCCGCAGAGGAGGACGTCATAGCCGGGGTTTGCGGGGAGCATTGAAGGACCCTGCCGACACCGCCAACTCCTCCACCTCCTCCTCCCCCATACCTCCTCGGCCGCGTAAGCTGCTGAGCTTGGCATCCAGCGACAGGGTACGCGGCCGGAAGCGAGTCTTGGAGGAGGAGGAAGAGGAGGGCGTGGGCGACGGGGAGATGAAGGAAGGGGAGTCGGCGGCCCAGCCATAGTGGCGAGAGCAGGGGCTCGTGCTGCAGGGGCTGTCGCTGTCCGACGCCAGGCTGGCCTGAGAGGAGAGCAGGCGGCCGCAGCGGCCAGGCTGGCGTCCGGGGCTGAGGAACGGGGAGGCTGGTGAGCGCATCTGATGGTGGTGCTGATGGTGGTGGCGGCGGGGGATGGGCTGGGGGGTGGTCGGCGGGGAGCCCTCCTCCTCGAACAGGGCCATCCAGGCGGGGGGAGTGGTGGCGCCTCGCCTCAGCTGGGTGCGCAGCTCCCACTCTTGGATCTGCCGCGTTAGGATGTCCGTCACTGTGCCAATGTCGTCCGACGGGTCAATAACTATGAGGAGACAGAGTGGTCATTATGTCATCATACAGTTTCCGACTTCATGAATCATCTCTATTTTGGGAGTGGCATACGGGGTATCAGGAGGGAGATGTGGGGGGTTTTGTACTAGTATGATGAAACACAAAAACACTAAATGCTACGGCTATTAGCTATTACTAAATCCGAAATCAACATAAGACGTACGGTACTGCTTGTGATTCCAAACTCCAAGTACAGACACTTACTAATCAACTATGAGACTGACATTAAATTAACCTTTGGTATCCATGACAGTGAAGTTCAGTTGGCAGCATAAATATCCATGTTAAAACCTATGTGACACGAAACAGCAAACAATATTCAGCAATATTCATTAGCTGTCAGATGATGAAGATGTAAAAACAAGTGTTGCTGACAGGTCTGGTATTTACTTCCTATTCACTTCTAAAGCCACACATGTTCACTCAGTGTCTTCAATGGGCCTGAGGCTCTGGGTCAGAAGGTTTCATATGGACTTTTAAACTTACAACGCAAGCAGTTTAGATCAAACAAAATCCATACTGTTTAGAAATTACTGTATGTTGCCAGGGCAACTGTTATGTAGTAATGCTGACACCACCATACATCTCCCTAGCAGATGGATGATTCAAGACCATGCTGAGGCGTGATTGGTCGCGCTTGGTCACCTGTCACTGTAATATGAGGAGAGCAGAGCGCGGATCTCCGCAGCAACGGCGTTATCCTGCAGCAGCAGCCCCTCACACACCGGGGCAGCGACAGAGGGAGCTAAGGGGCCAGGGGAGGGGGACGACGTGTGTGTGTGTGTGTGTGTGTGTGTGTGTGTGTGATGTGATGTGATGGATGGATTAATTATAAGTGTGTCCATGTTTGTGTGTTTATGAGGGAGGGTGATGCCAAACAAAAAAAAAACGTGGCCATGTTGTGACAATGTGGTCAATGGATTATGAAATATGGAATTAATCAATTCATTTGAAAAAGGGTCAACCGCATGGAAGAAGGCGAGCGAGGAAACAAATCAGATGGATGGAGGGATAGTGAGATGAGGGTGGAGGATGGAGGAGGGCAGTCAGGAAAAGGGAGAAAAGAGAAGAAAGAGAAAACACACAGTCAGACAAACCCACACAGAGCAGACGGCAGTTCAGCAGTAGAGACAGAAGAGAAGTTTCTCCCCAGTAGGAATAGGAGCCCCAGAGAGCCCAGTTAGTGGCATGCACGGACACACACAGACACTCGAGAGACAGGAGATTATTAAGAATCTACACACCCCTTGTCTCTTTCACGTACTCATTTTTGTCACACACAGACACGCTTCGTAAAGCACAAGACTGACCTTCACTAAAGGAGATGTGTGTTGAGATTGAGTGTGTGTCTGACTGGACAGCGCTTCACCCACACCTGACAATCCAGCACCTGACACTGACCGCCATACTAACCGCCAGACACAGCTGGTGTCCTTTACACCAGCTAATAAGCGTCTCTTTGATATGAGTTAGTTGGTCTAGTCCAGGTGGACTGAGACTAGTTTGTTATTATTACTACCGTCTCTAAGACTCTGCTATACAGACATGTTGAATCACCTGACAAATCAAACAATGGTCACATTGTTAGATAATATTACACTGTAGCCCAGCAATATGTTACTATACAGAGTGATTAATTACCTCCACAGTGCCTACCAGACACAATATTGTTTTTTTTTTGTTTGTTTTTGTTTAAAAAAAAAAAAAAAAATGTATTTGATATGATGCTAAAAGTCAACAGCCTAGGGTGCTAATGCCAGGCAAAAGCTTGTGGTCTCAAGTCAGTGTAAAGAAGTTAGGTTTCCCCCCTGATGTCACGTCTCTATAGTCAGCAAATGTGTGTTTGTTTGTGTAAGCGCTTTCAGATATAACCTCCGGAGTATATGGTTTGTCAAACGGAGGTCCTACCCTTCGGATGATTCAGATATGATGCTAACCTGCGGACCTAATACTGACCTTATACGGACGTGTGTGTGAACGACATACACGCACATTACAGAATCTCCGTGTGGTTGTCGAGTGAGGGTGGGGGGCTTGTAGAGTTCACAAGATCTTGAGATATGACCTTAGAATATATATCACGGCGCTGCCTGTCACAGCTGCTTTTTGTTTACAAAGTGTAGCCTATGCATTATGTAGGCTAAAGAAGACAAATCTATTGTGCATAGGCTAATACTTGAAGTAGGCTAGTCACGTAAGTGCGCACTTGAAATTGACCTAGCCTACAGTATTTGTATGTGTGCTTCAAATAAACACATTTATCTGTTTTCAACGTTATGTACCAGAATTAGCTATAGAACCCCAAATGTGGTTTGCGTTGTGTCGCATTTACGTAAGGAGCTTGGAACAAAGTTGGGTTTTCTTCGTTTTCATTTTCTCTAGGCATATATGCTCAGCAAATATCAGCGAGCTCAGCAGGTCATGAAGGCTATCAATGAACAGAAAACCGTGTTGGCTAACAATTGATTAAATAGGCCTACTCCTGTTATTGTCGTCAACGACGTCGCTGTAGGCTACTGCCTTTTCAGCGCCTTCTGCTTATGATGATTCAGTCTTCTGAATTCGTTTGTCCTTGCCATGCAGTTGTAGGCTAACGTGTCTCTAACGTTCCCTTCAGGTGTTCTATCAAAATGTTGTATGCCCTCATGGACAGTAGCTCCGTGATGTCTGCATCTTTCCAGGTCGGAGATTTTCTGGACAGCACTATGCCACTCCATCATAACACTGGCATTTAAGTCAGATCTAACCACATGGGCGCCACGAAAAAACGTCACCAACATGCCCTCTCACTAGGTGTGAATTTTAACCGCATGTTCTACTCCTCGTTCAGACACAGCACATTTACATAATGTCCGGAGAAAATACTAGGGGTGGAGTAGTATAAACACCGGGTAAATTCGGACTTCCATATGACCGGTTATGTCGTTCAGATATACGGCCCCACCGTTTAACATCGGCAGAACATCCGGTCTTACACGTATGTCTGAAAGCGCTGTGTGTGTGTGTGTGTGTGTGTGTGTTTCCTTACCCATCTCATGGTAGAGGGAGCCTTGCTTAGGTGTGAGTGGGGCTAGTTTCTTTGGCGAGGGCAGGTCGATTTTCATCAGATCGTCACAGCACTGCTTCCACTGGCCTGCAGGGGGCAGACATGCAAGTTTAATTTCACTGACCAGAGTCTTTTATAATGGCAACTACATGCACTATACACTTCACAATCTGGCTAGCTACCACTATTAAGTCAACCTTTCTGACAACATTTCACCTCCTTTAACACATGGAGTTTCTTCCCAAATATCATATAGACCAAATATGAGGGCTCTGAGAGAGAACTGCACTACAGGTTCCTCATTTCTAAATATAAATAGTCATTCATTTCCACTTATAGGCATTTTACAAGGCATACATATAACTCATGTTCTTAGTAAAGTAACATTATGGCATGTACATTGCAATTCAACTAAATTAAATTGTGCCAGCCTGTATCAGTTCATATTAACTACCCAACTCCATATATACTGACTTACTACTGCTTCTGCTACAGCAGCCTAAGTAGCACACTGGCAAAGTCTCTGACTGTTTATCTGTGTCAGTTTACTTGTGTTTGTAACACTGTGATGGTCTGTGTGAGAATATATAGTTAGGGTCAGACTGGCTTAGCAGAATGCTTTAATTCCAATGTGTTTTATGCATGAGAGTGCGTGTGGGAGTTTGTTTGTTTACTGCACTGTGGGTTAAAAAGGTATACCATGTGTTGCTGTGTGTGTGTGTGTGTGTGTGTGTGTGAGAGAGAGTATCTGTGGCAGTTTGTGATTGAGTGTGATTATGTGGGAGTTTGTATGTGTGAGTATGTGGGAGTTTGTTTATTGCACTGTTAGAGAGGCAGTGTGTGTTTGTGTGTGTGTGTGTGTGTGTGTGTGTGTGTGTGTGTGCATGGTCCCTCTGACTCTTACTCATGTCATAAAAGTGCTGCCAGAAGGCTTCCATCCAGCGCTGTGTGTCCTCTCTGCTCTCTGTGAGGAGTGTGTGTGTCACCTCCTCCCCACCGTACTGGTTACTGATGCAAATGCTCTGGGCCTTACTGTGGGGGTCTCTCTCTGCCGCTCGTATCCTCGTCTCCTAATGCACACACACACACACACACACACACGCACGCAAGCACGCACGCACACGCACAGCAAAACACACAGAGAAACACACATCCTTTTTGAGACTAAAACAACTCCAAAATGTAGGCCAGTCTCTTTTCCTCTCATCGGCATTAACACATGGCTCTCCACACCCCGTATGTTCTTCACTACGTAACAAGGCCCGCTGCATAACTCCAGGATGAGCTAGCCATGAATGTTTCATTCTAAAACCATTTCGGGGCGCTCTATTGCCAAGTTGTGTGCATCTGAATAAAACAGAGCCTCTCTCCATGACTCTCTCACTCTGCCCGTGAAGACAGACTCAAGACGGCCACACCCAAGCTCTCCGCTGACATCTCAGACACTGATGTGGTTCAACACACGCACAAAAATGGGGGTAATTAAATGCGCACTCTGTGAATAATAACAAAAACATTTGGTAGCTGAAAAACACCAAACAGATGTGCCTTGGTGGTGAAGTCTCGGTTTAACATAGCGTGGATGAAGAGGGATAGTTGGGTCAGACTGTTTGGGGTTCTGAGACGCGTGGTGATTAATTATGGTGGTCAGTAACGAGCAGCAGGGAGGAAATCAATAGATGCTGAATGCTTTGGGGCATGACTTGTCTTTCCTGTCTCAGGAAATTACGCAGCGGTTCGTGAGAAAGTGCCCCGACTTACTTTGTTGATGCCGATTGTTATTGCGGGATCCACATTCGCGTCCATGTCCTGTTGCTGGTGGTAGCAGAAGAGGTTTGTCCCCTTAAGGACACCGTAGACATTCGTGTAGCTTTGAGAGTCGTTCCCATGCTGGTAGGAGTAGAGGTAAGTAAAGATAAAAACAGATGAAGAAGGTCCAACTTTACAAGTAAATAATACAAGTAGAGAGTGACAGAGAATAAGAGAAGAGGAGAGGAGAGGACAACAACAGTGAAGAAAAATGCTGCTCAAAGGAGTTTCATAGCAATACAGGAAGAGAAAGAGACAGAGTGGAGGATATGGAGAGAGAGAGGGGAGGATATAGAAAAGACAGAGAGGAAGATATGAAGAGACAGAGAGGAGGATGTATAAAGAAGGTTCAGTGGGACATTCGAAGGACATCCACCTGACCCACCAGGACAGGGAAGTGTGAGCCACACACCTTGACCTTCAGGCGTCCGCTCATCATCTGCTGATTCATGCAGTTGGGCTGGGCCGCCAGGCGACAACACACACTCCCGTACAGCGGCACCCAGAAGGAGCAGTCCTCTGTGGACACACACACACACACACACACAACAGGAATGAAACACGCTCAACAGCGCCTCCAACAGTCAGCAGTGAACAGAGCACTACCGCCCCAGAGGCCTTTCGATGATCAAAACCATTGATTTTATGGTGGAGTTAATGAATGTGTCATGTTGTCATGGCAAAATCCTGTGGATATAGTGTGGAAACACTACTTCGAGCTGAACTAAAAGCAGTTTAAAGCGCTAATGATATTCTGATGAATAGATTTGCACATGATCACTAAATGAAGAATCACATACACATGTTTACATAGCCTCCTGAACTAGTCTGAGTTATGGCAGCTAATTACACTGATTCCAACTACAGCCCCCAGCAGGACTTCTCTCTTCCTCTTGCTAGCTACTGTCTCAGCCTGAAACCCAGCCATGGAGAACTGACCGAGCAGCCCTTTCATAATTCACAACACATCAATTCTCCATTTACCCCCCTCTGTGATGTGCTCTCCTTCCAAAGTCCATCCTTTTCCCTTTCTCTCTCTCTCTCCCTCTCTCTCTCTCTCTCACCCTCTCTCTCTCTCTGTGTGTCTGTCTGTATGTGATTTCAGGATGTGTAGTCCTGCAGTGTTCCAGATGGCAAGGTCAGTCTGTGGGCCTAATCTGGGCCAGACTAGAGGCAGCTCTAAGCTCTTAAAGGTGCCCTCCACCATTCTAACCCCATAAACAGCTTGTCAAATTCAGTGATGGCTTCATGTGATTGTCTAGCTGTCATCTCCACAAGAAAACCCTCCAGGGTTCGTACTGTACTGTACATGGAAAACAAGCAGTGAGTCCAACCTTCCATGGCTTCTGGAGCACCGGAGAGAGAGAGGTGCCATTTGATCAGCGGTTGAGAGAAAGTATTATCCATTTTGACAAAATCAGTGACTGCACCTCTAAGGAGAGAGAGAGAGAGAAACGGACAGAGCACCCTTGGAGTCAGGTTTGCACTCACCGTTGGCAGTGATGGTGAGGTCGTGCGTGCGGAAGGAGTCCTGCACGTGTGCCAGTGAGAGTGTGGTGTGGGCCAGGAGGTGATACTTGGGGCCACTGCAGAGAGAGAGGACACGCGTCTGGCACTGGGACACAGGGCAGGTGCTATACTGGCTCAGATGCCACAGTGAGGTGTTAGCTAGGTGTTAGCAATGCTAAAGGCATGCTGTGGGTGCTTTTCCATGTGGAGCACATATATTAAATCCAGAGCCATATAAAGGTAGAGTTACGACAATGGGTGTTCAAAATTCGTTAAGGTCACGTGGTTCATGTAAACTTCAAATAGTTCCCGGAAGTGATTGACAATGGATTAGAATAATGATAGACAGAGCCACGATTTTGGTTAATTGACAGTCAATAAATGCATTGATATACAATATTTATAACACAGTGTAATTATTGTGTAAACTATGTAGTTATCCTACCATTACAACAATATTAAATTAAATTCCAGACCTTATATCTTATACGCTTATAAGCTGCTATATAAGGTGACGTTTTTTCCCCGCCCTTTTACGTCTGTGTCACTTAATATTAATTTCTGTACAAAAGAAGAGATTCTTTAGAAAACGCAATTGCACCCACCCCATAAATGTATCTAAATTATCGCTATATAAAATAAATGACCTCGTACAGTGACTCGAAAAGCTGTAAACAGTGTTTTTGAGACTGCGTGTAGCCTACAAAAGCGCATGGAGCTCCTGTGAAATTTTGATTGCAACGAGAAACTGTAACACAGCTAGTCTAACATTACTTGTTTGAGCTTTCTATCCCGCGTTTCCTCTGGTAGTCACTGATCTGAGCTAATGAGCGAATTACCTAGCCAAGCCTAGCCTATCGTCGCGGCAGAATAAAACAAGTTTAAAAGTTTTTTAACATCTCCAGTGTAATAGTGGGCATTCTAAGTTAACCGTAGCATTACCTACCTATTTAGTAACCCCATGGTAATGCGAGTGATCATAATAAA
Source organism: Alosa alosa (assembly GCF_017589495.1). NCBI lineage: Eukaryota > Metazoa > Chordata > Actinopteri > Clupeiformes > Clupeidae > Alosa > Alosa alosa. The sequence continues at coordinate 20,879,566 of NC_063193.1, read as the reverse complement.
ATATAAAACGTGACATGTAAGTCCTTCGATAAATAACCAGGATATGAATTCATAAACATGAACAGCATTTTGTCATCGTTTGTCATTCACCGTGCTGTGAACAGCAGATGCTAGGCTAAAGAGCTTGAGACAGGTGAGCACCTGGAAATGGAGTGCATTGTGTCAGAAAATAGCAATTTGATCAGTGATCATGCATCATCAGCGCAAGCTTGGTTTGAAACTTTCTGGGGAAGGGGATTTTACACGATCCTTCATCACTGGGCTAGTGTAACAGCTGCAGCTCCCTCAAATCTAGGTTCTCTCATGCATAGGCTAGCTTTTGCCAATGAAAATGAATGCAAAATAAAAAAAAACAGTCCTTCTCCGAACTGCAGAAATGTTTACGTTACCAACAATGTTAACAACAAACTCAGTTTCACTGCTGCAAGTAGGCCTACAAAGTTGGCTGTAAATATGCTTAGCCATATTTAACAAACCAGCTAGCTTTGTGATAACAAAATCTTACCTTTTATGTGTTTAGTCCACTGAAAGTTATCCACATATCAAACGATTAAATCCACAGTTATGGAGGAATTGTTTTGGGGAAGCAGTTGCACTTTATCCCACTTTTGCTGCCCTTTTTAAAATGAAACCACTTAAATCCATAGCCTAGATGAGCATTGCATAACGTTACAACTATGTTGACATAATGGTAAAGCTAAATGCCCAAGACACGTCACGTCATAAAAGTTGTAGGCTACAAACGCAAAAACTTAATGACAGCTCGTTTGTGGTGTTGCCTAGTGCTGCCTAATTGAAATGGTATAGGCAAGGTTTATCTTATATTGGGTTATTATGTGTGGCACATTTATTGGGCTTTAGCCTCTTTTAATTTATTTGATAAGGAACTGATAAAAACTGAGCAGCAGAAAAGCTGTCATAGTCGATACATAAATAGTTTATTATTATAATTAGGTTATTAATACTATTACTTTACTACTATTACTGTTATTATTATTATTATTCGGATGAGCCAATAATGTAAATCTGAGTCTGAAATGTTGGCTACAAACAGTCTGTAACTGCACTGCTGCTATTATAAATTGTTAACTTTCGGGAACTATTTGAGGCTTCCATTAGCCGCCATTGTTGAAAAAAAAAAATGGAACATTAGCGTCAATGGAGTTGTCGCAACTCTACCCTTATATGGCTCTGATTAAATCTAACTCCTCTATGTGCTTTGCAAGTCTGTTTGGCAAAGAATGGAATATTTTTAAAAAAAGAAGAGCAAAAGTCACTAAAAATCTGTAGTGTGGTGTGCAACAGCCTTTAATAGCTATCAGAGCAATATGCTAGCTCCACTCACAGGCATTGCAAAACACTTGTTTATCAGCTACTATAAGACCCTGCTGGACATGCCAGGCACCATGAAAATCACCCTCTCTGGACATAACTGCCCCTGACTAATCGCTATTGACAAAGCGGGTGAAGGCATCAGTTGCTGGGCAATTAAGGTGGGGGAGCAAACGGACAAGGACAACTGGCTGGCGTAAGGGACGAGGGACGGAGAGAGGGACTGTCCACTCACGGGACGGA
>NC_063193.1:20860491-20872991 GCF_017589495.1 Alosa alosa | reverse complement strand
GTGTGTGTGAGAGAGTGTGAGTGTGTGCCTGTGTGTGTGTGTGTGTGTGTGTGTGTGTGTGTGTGTGTGTGTGTGTGAGAGTGAGTGTGTGCCTGTGTGTGTGTGTGTGTGTGTGTGTGTGTGTGTGTGTGTGTGTGTGTGTGTGTGAGAGAGAGAGAGAGAGAGAGAGAGAGAGAGAGAGTGTGTGTATGTGTGTGTGGGTGAGTGTGTGGGTGTGTGTGTGTGTTGTGGGGGCAGGCGGCAGTAGCAGCTCTGCTATGCTGTGAGGTACTAAGGTGTGAGGGTTGTAAAGGCACACAGATGCAGGCTGACTGAGCTGACTGGTGACACACAGGCAGATGGACAAAGATTTGCCCACGGAGTGTAAACAGCTCCGCCGTCAGTCCACAGCAACCTCACGCTGTGCCTCCTACTTCCCAACCCTGAAGCTCATGCCGTAGTCAGCACTTTTCTCTGCCCCTTTAATGTAATTTGTAGGGCACACAATTGAGTGTTATCATTCAATCACATGCACAGTTGAAATGAATCAACTGCGCAGGAAATTAAAAGGAATCAAAATTTTATTAGGAGACTTGGGAGACTTTTCGTCACCCGGTTAACTTAGATGCAACCAATTGGACTAAGTTAACATTTAGGCTAATTTTCTTTTTTAAAATGTGTTATTATTTATTTATTTCATTAGTTGTTAATTTTGTTCGTTGTCTGGTTTGTATGTCTTGGTGTCATGGGTACGCTGGCGATTATGCCGCTCCGTCTGGCATCTTTTGTCTTGTGTCTCATTTGTTATTTTGTAAATTTGTTTGTTTGTCTTGGTGTCACGGGTATGCTGGCGACTACGCCGCTCCATCCGGCATCTTTTGTCTTATGTGTCAATGTCTTGTATGTGGAGTGCTTTGGGTTGCACTCTGTGCATGTTAAATGCGCTATACAAATAAAACTGACTTGACTTGACTTAGGAATCCCTTAGCTGTTCTGATATCACTGGAACTTTCAACCTCTCTGGGCTTACTGCTTAAATTAACACTATTATTACTACTATGAATTTCACCTTGTTTTTTCACAAGTGACTCTGACTGTTTTATTTTTTTTATCCTATGTTCTTATCAAAGATTCTAGAACAGAGCTCTGTTCTAGAATCTTTGGTTCTTATATTATTATTATCTAATTATTTTATAAATCTTAAAATTCTGAATGTGTGGATTTAAATCATTACAACCAAAGATTCTAGCTCTGTTCTAGAATCTTTGATTACAAAGAACTCTGAACTCTGCCAACATCACTATTTGGAATCTTCATTCTAAGTAGCGCAAAGTAGAACACTGAGGTAGAACACTGTATCAGTTTGACCTGGCTGCACCAGAGATAACATTGAGAGAGCTTTCTGCTGGCAATTCTGCACTTATTCATCAATCATCTGTTTTAGTAATTGTTTGATATTGCTAATCCTGTGTTTCCTCATCTATTACTTACTACAAAAGGACTAAAGAGGAGTCTATTTTAAACATCTTTATACCAAATTCAAGCTTATTTCACTAGCTAGATGGAGGTGAGAGGAAAGTTGAGAGGAGAAGATGGCTGCTTCATGGAAGCCATGAGAGCTATCTTCAAAACCATCAGAGACCGGCTCAGACCAAGTAGAAGACGACAGAGGACCAAGAATTACAGGATCTGTCGCAACTCTGCCATGGCCAAGATCAAGCCATGTCAAGAGAGAAACCTGAAGAAGCAACTGACATCGGAGCTGAGCACCAAGAAGACCAAAGCGGTTAATGTTAAAACTGCTAACTTGGACACTGCTGACTCTGAGAGAAGAGTGCAGGAAGATGGAGCCCCTGGCGAACTCAATGAAAGACTGAAGTATTCTCTATGGGCTTTTCAAGAGAGGCCTAAGCCACACTGGGTACTCCAGAGAGGATGGGGACAAAACACCATGGATGACCTAAACATGGATACTCTGGCAGAGGAGGATCTTCAGCCTGCTGAATCAGCCAATGAGAGGGCGAATATGGAGGAAACTCTGGCTGTGGAGGATCTTCAGTCTGCTGAACCAGCAAGTAAGAATACAAATAGCATAGACCTCATAGTACAAACTTATGCCCATAGTTGAGCTTTTATGGGCATAGAATTGATCATAAACTGCTTATTCATGTCCACAGTAAACTTTTTCAAACCTTTTCTAACAGGCTGGCTTGTGGCCTATGGCCAGATGTGGTGGGAAATAACGGACCAAGATGGTCCTGTGCTTTGCAGCAACAGGCCCATCATTTACTGTAAGTAAACATTTTTGGTTATTCCGTTACTAGTTATATTTTTAATGGAAATCTTTATTGAAGTTGTCTTGTAGTGTAGGACTAGGCTCAATCCATGTCCAGGAAGCCGGCACTTTGGTCATCTGCCATTATCAAATGTGCTTAAATTGCGTGCATTGACATTGACATCAACAAAATGAGTGAATGTCGATTGTCTCAGCCTGTTTGACTCAAGTGTTGTTGTTGTTATTGTTGTCACAGCTGGTTCTGACTCCAGCTACCGTGTCCCAGCTGAATGGGCCCCTGGCCACCTGATGGAGGAGCAGAGGTCATCAGTGAACAAGGAGGGACCAGTCAGTGAGAGGGCAAACATGGAGGAGACTGAGGCAGGAGAGGATCTTCAGCCTGGTGAAGCAGCAAGTAAGAATGCAAATAGATAGACCTCAAACTGCTAACTTGTGCCCACAGCTTAACTTTTATGGGAATAACATAGATAAACCATAAACTGCTTCTTCATGTCCACAGTTAACCTGTTAAAGTTTTTTAACAGGCCGGGTTGTGGCCTATAGCCAGATGTGGTGGGAAATGACCAACCAGGATGGTCCTGTGCTTTGCAGCAACATGCCCATCATATACTGTAAGTACCGGTAAACATTTTTAGTTATACAAAGTACGACTACATTTTCAATGGAGATCTTTATTGAAGTTATCTTGTTGTGTAGAATTAGGCTCAACGCATGTACAGGAATCCAACACTTTGTTCATCTGCCATTGTTATTAAATGTCCTTAAATTACGTAAACTGGTGTGGATTTTGAGAAAATAAGTGAATGTCGAATGTTGCTGCCTGTTTGACTCAAGTGATGTTGTTGTTGTTGTCGTCGTCACAGCTGGCCCTGGCTCCAGTTACCATTTCCCAGCTGAGTGGGGCCTTGACCACCTGATTGCTTGACCTAGCAAATGATCATGGGCTCACCTCTAATTATAGTAAGCCTAAGATAATCTTTGTTAAATGTCATCATTGTTGGGGTGGCCAACCATTCAATTGGCACTGTACCAAGAATACAATACAAATATAAAACCAATTGACAATAATTATAATCAGAATTATAATGACTGTCTTCTTTTAATCAACATCTTCTTAATGCTCCAGGGTGGCTGGGCTTGTGTGAATGTGAACAGTTGGGAAGCCCATGGGAGGCAGGACAGGCTTTACATCACTGTGGACAGCCAATAAATATCTACTGTCAAGCAACATCCTTCAACTGTTCAGATGCCCTTCAACTGACCTACATTATATTACATCATTATTACATTATTATCATTAAAACTGTTTTGATGTATTGCATTGATATCTCATTGAGATTCTACATAAAATAAATATGTTTAACTGTCTTCATGCCGCACAATACAGTACATGCTTATAAGATGTCATCAAACACAGAGATAATGCAGGACACTCCACTATAAAAAATAGCCTACTATAGTCATTTGTGCAGCTACAACAAATACACTCAAAAGGTTAGCAGGCATCTAAACTACATACGTAGGGAAGTGGATGACATTAAAAAAGTGAAAGTAAGACGTTAAAAGGCCATCATGCAATATTTTAATGTGAATACCAAATATAATATCAGAAAGATGCTGTAATGATTTCGTACATCTGCCCCAGAGTGTGGGGACAGGAGGGAGCCGGATGAAAATGTATTTTTTTATCATTATTTTCTTTTTTACTAATAGATCCCATTTTTACTAATAGATCCCATTTAAATGAAAAAAGCAACATCATTTTAAAGAATTTTACACATCTTATCATGTTTTGAACCATTCTCCTAAAATCGCCTCAGCCTATGGTCTATGAATAAACTTGCTTTTCCACACCTTACTGTGTCTAGCCCACACAACAAACCAGACGTCAACACATGAGCAGGACTCTAAAGTCTAGTCTATTCTAAAGCCAGAGTTTGTCACCACACCTAATCCCATCTTCAGACTGCAGACCTCATCTGCACCAAAGCTTCAAAGACCTCAGTATTCCTTTCCAAGGCGTGACCTTTGCCCCATCTTTCCGCCTGGCCTAAATAATCCGTGACCACTGACCCTTGACAAAAGCCCATGGAAACATCTTGGCTGCTCGCATTTCTGGACTTCAAACAACAATCTGTTGCTACAGAAATGCCATTAAATGGGCATTTTGTTTACTTTATGTGATTGATTTTATTTTTTTATTTTATTTTAATATTAATTTCCATACAGTAAATCCTAGTTCCATGTTTATCAAGACATCAACCTTAGTATGTCGGCCTGTGTCAGGCTGTAGCCCTCAAACAGCCTTTGCCTCTACCATGTGATGACACATCCACACTAGTTCATATTGCCTGCAGACCACACAAAGTGACACACAGATGAAGCGACATACGAAACAGGGAGGGACACAGGCGCAGTGGAGGATCTGAAGAGGTTTACAAAACAGAGATTAAGGGTGGCGAGTGGTGACAACCCTCATCAGTGATTCACTGCAATGTTGCTGCTAACACATCAAAACAAGGTTTTATGACGGCCACAAGGACTACTGAGCAATACCTTATTATGCATATGGACATTACTTTATGCTGATCTGATCACAATGAATTTTCAGCATTACCCATTTATTAAATAAATCTGGTCCTGGTCTGATGTGGCTCTGTGCTACATAAGACCAAGATTTACTCCAGAGGCGAGGCTTGTCTCGGTACAGGCTGCAGACCTGGTTTCTTCTACAGGTGTGGTAAGTGCAGGCAAGAAGTCTGCTTGAACTGTAACTCATATCCAGGGGCTGGACTGACAGGGTGGCATCATTTCTCACATGTGGTGAAAGCACCTGGATCCCTGCTCATAACACCAACTCAGTACAGCACATGAAAGGAGCCTCAACTAAGACCATTAAGTTCTAGCCAGACGCATCCCCCAACACACACACACACACACACACACGCTCTCTCTCTCTCTCTCTCTCTCTCTCACTCCTGCAGGTCATAATAATGGATGGCATGACCAAGAGGTACTGATGAATGACTAAGCGTGGGCACCAGAGCACTGTGCACCATGTGCCAGCTCTCGCAGCTCCAGAGGACACATGAGCAAAGTCAGCAACAGCCGGCCAGCAGGCAGGCCAGTGGAGAGAGAGAGTGAGATGAGAGAGAGAGAGAGAGAGAGAGAGAGAGAGAGAGAGAGAGATGAGAAGCAGGGTGACGTGATGGATGCAGTGTGGGCAGGCTTGGGGTGGCTGGATCTCTGTATCTCTATCTCTATCTGCACACACACATACACACCGATCCAACAGCGTGGGACAGAGCGAGAGAGTACACAGGAATTATTACACTTCAAAAAGATGCACAGAGCTCCTGTTGCTGTTGCTTGAGGTTGTTGTATTGAACGCTGGCAGGCTGAGCGCTGGGCGCAATACACGGTTTAGCAGTACAAAGCTGTAGTGGATGGTGGTTGTGAAAGCAAATCCGCCTCTGCAGAAGGCTACCAAATGGCTTGGGAACAGAAGCAGAAAAAAAGGAGAAGGTAGCAAAGCGAGTTTACACACTCAGAACGGATACTGAACAATAAAGACCAAGGAACAACAGGTTCACTAACTATTTCATGCTATTTCAAACTTTGTTTGAATGTTCAAAATATGATTAACGGTCATTTGAATATTCAAATATGATTCATAGTCACTGTGACAAAACTAAAATATTCTCCCGAGATAGTCTATGAACATTGTAGATGTTAAAGAAATAGAAGTCTTTTGTAAATATATTGCATGTTCGTGTGAAAGGCAGGGACTGTAGGGGGTGGGCTCCAGGGATAGGCTATCCTGGAACAGTAAACCTCCAGAATGCCTCATTGTCTCTGGGACAGACACCCTTAATCATTTGTTTGTGTTTTCTATGTCAGACCTCTGCAGAGGATCATATGTAGGGTTGCAAAATTCCAGGAATTTTCAAAGTTGGAAACTTTCCATGGGAATTAACGGTAATATATGGGAATTAACAGGAATAAACGGGAATTAATGGGAATAAACTGGGAATTTTTAATATGGCAAGTTAGTCTATAACAGGGAACTTAAATGTAGTGGACAAAACCCCATCTTGCAGCATAATATTAGTTAAAACAACCTGATTTAATGCAATTTCATTAGAATTTCTACCCTGCACATCAGTCAGTCACATGCACACAGCAATTTAGCATAGGCTAGACATAAAGGAATCTTATGGTGCGTTCATGTGCATGGGAAAAAAATGTTCCAACCAATAGGATTTTGTTGTTGAGTGGTGTGGTGTATCTTGGGCAGTTCAGTGTTGCTAGTTTAGCACGCTAGTGAACAATAGGCAGAGAATGGGATTCCCGCAAGCATGCTAGCTAGCTTTGTATGCTAAGCTAAGCGAAAATAGGAACATACAAATCATATTGCTTATTACGAAACAAAATGTTAATGTTTGTATATGAAACAGTTTGTATGAATTACCCAAAATTCCCAGTTAATTCCCGTAAATTCCCATAATTTCCTTTAATTCCATTAAAGTTTCCAATTTGGAATATTTCCAAAATTCCACAGCCTAACTTCCCATGGTAAGTTTCCGGAAAGTTTCCGCCCCTTTGCAACCCTAATCATATGTGACCCCTGACTTCTCACTCAAGCCACAGGCCTTCCAGCCTCAACCAATCAAAACTCAGAGAGCAGGTCACATGATGCAGTGGGAGGCAGTGGCACGAGGGCCTTGCTTTGATGGATACAACTTGTTAATGAGAGAGGATATCCAGGTGATTTGTCAAAGGGACACATAGTACAAATCCATCTATCTTCCAATGTCTCTGTGTCCAACACAAACATGTGTGTATTATCTTTGAAAGACTATTTTGATTTGTGACAGAGTTGTTTGTGAAAAAAGGAAATGCATTTCCATCCAATGCCCCCTCTCTCCCCCCTCTTAAAAATGCAAGCATTGTGAGGTCATATCCTGAGCCCAGAGCCGTGTTTTCCTGTCTGCTGTTATGGTGCCACTGACTGACAGGAGCAACTGTGTTCTAATGAAAACGACACACCATAAGCATAATGATCAGCGCAAGGACCATGGAGTAGACTTTGTGTTTAGTTAATCCCTACTCAACATCCAGAACTTCAGCAGTAAATCTACAGGGCTCACCCTTAGAACCCCAGACGGAAACCCAAGCCATCTTATTAGCCAGTTCAGAAACCTCTGGAACTTCTCTCCAGGGATTATGGCGATATATATATATATATATATATAGGATACACCCCAAACCAAAACTGGGATCTGATACAGGATATTGCTCCTTAAAGCATGAGGTGCACCTGAACATAATTGCTGTCCATTCTCATTGCTCAGCAGAAGCCACAGAGTGTCAGCCTTTCATAGAAAATCCTAAAATGAACAAACAGCAAAAAAAGTGGAAAAAAAAAAAAAAAAAAACACTCTAAAGCAAAACAAAGTAAAAAGGACCGTGAATTCCTGAACACTCCCACGCATCAGCATTTTAGTGAACCGGGGCAGAAAGCCACTTTACAATTAGTCCGGCCACAACTATGTGCCTGCCCCCCCCCCCCTCTCTCTCTCTGTCTCTCTCTCTCTCTCTCTCTGTCTCTCTCTCTCTCTCTCTCTCCATGCTTTCCTCCTCCCTGCCCAGGCCATTTCCTCTCCTCTCCTTCCCCTAGTGCTCGCGGCTCCTCAGCGGGGTGGGGTGGAGTGGCTCAGGGCCCCCGCTCTCCGGCCCTCCACCACGGGCGTGGCTGTGGTATGAGCAGGGCTGAAATGGAGATGGAGAAGGGGTATGTGTGTGTGTGTGTGTGTGTGTGTGTGTGTGTGTATGTGTGAAGGGAGGTGAGGGTGGGGTCACGAGGGCTGGGGAAAGCCCACATCAGCAGACTTCTATTAATGCACACATTGTAGAGGGCTCTGTCTGCTCCAGGCTAAGCTATCTTACTGTTTAGCAAGCTCTGGGTGCCAATAATATCCAGCTCCAGCGTATTATAACTGCTTACCATTCCACACATATGCACGCACGCATAAACACACAAACACACACCACATACTTACACACACACACACCACACATACACACCCAAATCCCAAATGCACATACACGCAAACACACGCAACACAACACACCTCTCAGCTATGAAACAATGTGTTTCAGGCTAGGAAGTCTGTATTCTTCACAGTCTGTAACGTGCTTGTGGTGGACAATCAACACGCACACCGTTAGATTCCAGACAACATTCCCAGACGCACGCATGCAACGTCACACTCAATCTCGTCTCAATTATGCAAAAGGCGCAAATTCCAGCGCTCACGTCATCAATTGCTCTGAATTACACAAACGAGCAAGAGGCTACACATCCAGCCTCTCTCACACCGTGACAAAAACAACCCCTCTGTGGTATTGTCAGCAGTGGGAGCTATACGCTGGGACAGGCTGCCTTTTCGTTTCGCCTCAGTGGACCTGAGCCACTGAACCACAGCCCTGAATGACATCAGTCCCTGCTTTTACTGACAAACGAAACAAACACACACAAAAAAAAAAAAAAACAGCCCAATCTCCAGGCCTAGTATGGTTGGAAAAAAGGTCTCACCTGCGGCATTGTGGTGCTTGTGGAGGTGGAGGCGTTTGCTGAATGCCGGGTGCTGTGATTGGCCTCCCGGGCACGGGGGCTGTGGGGCTGAATACGCGCCGTTATTAGGGAACAATGGAGCGTGTGAATCCGGCACAGTGGACTGTGTGTGACTTTGACCCTGCGGCCAGCTGTTCTCTCACACACACTCACTCACTCTCACACACACACACACACACACACACACACACACACACACACACACACACACACAGTTCCACTGAAAGTTCCAGTGCAGCTGGGCTCACAGCCCACGAATAATTGTGGGAGTATTTGTGTGTGTGTGTGTGTGTGTGTGGCCTACGGTAGTATCGGTAAACATGTGCATGTGTATGCATGTTTGTCATACGTGCTTATGTATGTTAGGGTAAATGTATGCTTCTCGATTGGGCATGTGTGTTCTGTGGATGATGTAGGTCTGGTGTGACTACCAAAGCATGACGTGGATCTATGTGAAAATGTATGTGTGTGTGAGAGAGAGAGAGACAGAGAGAGGGGAAAGGGAGAGAGAGAGAGAAAGAGAAAGAGAGAGAGGTAGAAAACTTGCATACAGTATGTGTGGCAATCAGCCTGTGTGTCTGAGTGTGAATGAGTATGCTTGTTTACAGCCTGCACATGTGAATGGAAACTAGCTTATGGACTCACAACCAGATCATCCATTTAGACAGCCTACTGGATATCAACTCACACTGGCTACCCATGGTGACATAAACCATGCTTCATCATGGATGAGCCCTTTATATTATGACCTACACATGCATAGAAACACTCAACCTGAAGAAGCTATGGAAGCATAGAATAAAGAAGCACATTCCATGAGAAGCTGCTTCATTTCGCCAGAACAGCTTTTACAGGGAAAAGACAGAGTGAATCTGAGAGAGCATAGAGCACAATGCCAGCTGTCAGGTCTTTGCAGGATTAGGAGCATGTGAGGCCCTAATATTAGCCAAGCTGCATACTAAGGTTCTCTGGCATCTTGTATTTTGACTGCAGCAAGAATGTTAAGAGTGTTCCTCTATTCCGTTAACACAGCCTTTCATTCGAAGGCCAGATACCAGATACAGAAATACATTATAAAACATCACACAAGCATAAAGGAAATCCATCTCATCTGCAGTGTAAGCATTAGTTCTTCACATGTTTTTGTCACGAGAAAAACAAAAAAATGTCAATGACATTTCTGGCAGCGTTTTACTTCCTCGCTGCATTCATGGCAGAGTAACCTCTGTATATCAGCCTCAAAAACATTTTGACAGTTAACGGCTTTGACCTTTGTCAACAGTTATCCCGCAATCTCTCTTTCACTATGCCTACAAATCATAGCACATAGGAAAGCACCTTGGCTGGCATGGATCCACATTACACAATAATGAGTCAGTCAACAGTCGATTATCCAGCTTTTCCTATAAGCCCAGAACATGATCAGAACAGCCTAACTGTTGTGAAAGAGCTACATAAGACTCGGATTACTATTGATGGAAGTTGCTGGTAAAGCAGACAGATAAAAAGAGCACGTCTTAATAGGGCCTAAGCAGTGCAAGACATGTACAAACACACTCACACACGAAGCTCACACACATTCATGTACCTACTGTACTCAAACAAAAGCCCCCCACACACACACACACTAACACACACACACACACTAACACACATGCTTACAGAACACAGGCAGAGAGGGAGAGAAAGCTAATACACACAAAGCTACGTGAGGGACCTGATCCCTGCTTGGGTTATCAGAGCAGGCCCGGGCCGAGGAGGTGAGCGAGAGGCCTCCTGCAGCGCAGGCGGGATGCTCCTAACCCCTCCGCCCCCACCACCACCATTCCACACACACACACACACACACACACACACACACACACACACACACACACACACACACACACACACACACACCCTTACAAGCTCTTCTTTATCTCCTGGGCCTGTGGGCCAAGTGAAGTGGGAGCGCGTCACTCTCGTCATACTCCCGAGCTAATCTGTCCCTCCTGCCCTGGCTCTCCACCCCCCCACACACACACCGACATGTCTCTTATCCTCCCCTCTGAGGAAGGCTGTGCAAATCGCCGCTAATCAGATCACGCGGCTAATAGAGGGCTAAGCGCTCCCTGCATCTCTAACGCTAAAAAGCCCTTGCTGGTTATAGAGTGCGCTGACTAGTGGAGAGTGGGCTTGTTTGGGTGACCTTGGGGTAGGGGAAGGGAAAGGGAAAATCGAGGACGTGTGGTGGATATGTAGTCCTAACAAACAAACAGATTTGATAGATGATGCATTGATTAGTGTGTCAAGAAACTACACATACACATGTACACACAACACACACAAACACACAACACACACAAACACACACACACACACACACACACACACACACACGCACACACACACACACACACACACACAAGCTCACCTTCACACCTGTTTCTCTGTGTGTGTGATCTCACAACCACCTTCAACTGAAGCTCAGATAAACAACCAACCACACATAGACATTCGATTAGACTAAACACTATAACGGCTGCTTCGGTTTCATCCCACCTACTGTCTTCACTATGCCAAGACAGCCTATTCCTGGAAAGGTGGTGTACATATAAATAACTTTTCCATTGGCGTGTGATTAGTGCAGGCCAGGGCAGGGCCCTTAAGTAAAGGCAGGCCCTTCTCTTAAGTCAGATCGGAGTAGGCTGGGCAGAGCACAAGTCCATCCGTCCACACATGAACCAGGGCCTGAGTCCATTCCACAGTTGGCTGCTGTGTGGGAGAGGTGCAATAAAAACTCCTCCATCCAGTGGAGTCATCTTGCTCATTGTGGCCATTCAACAACTAAAATATTCCTCAGTATAAAATTAGATAATGACTATTGTGAGTCCTCATAAAATAACTAAATCTATTTCAGACAATTTTATCATATACAGTATTACAAATGACATATTAAATGTTTAGGAGAACAATACATCTTCTGTCTTCATGATCATCTACACCCTTTTTTTGTGGCGCTTCACAAATTTCTGTAGGCATGACACAGATGCAGACAGCTGATTTGGTTAGGGTACTTATGTGTCAGTGGCAAAAACCAGCACCACGCGTCACCGGACAGTTCATCTGTCCACAACAGAAGCCTGGACCGATTGTTTGGCACGACCTGAACAGCTTGAGGCTTGGCCTTTAGAAAATCTGTGTGTAACACAGCACTACACCTGAAAGTAAGCACCATCCTTTTAACCTTTTAAACCATGGCAAAACAGAGTATTCAAAAGAGGCAGCTGGCCTACATAGCCTAACCTGACTGAGGCAGGGATAACTGCCACCACAATGCTAACGCTCTTTGCAGCTCACAACTTCTCCTCAGCTCATCTCCCTTACCCTGTGTTCAGAATATCCACTCAATCACTACATAGTACACTCACTACTTTGAGCACTAGTGAATAACTATGGTTAGTTACTATATAGTGCACAATATGCAGGGCATGAGTGGATGCTCTGAACACAGGCTTAGTGGACTGGCTTCACGGCACTAGTCAAAGCAAATAATTCACTGCAATTATCTTTTCACTTGAATTTGAACTAGCAGACAACCACAGGGTT